>NC_133772.1:36250958-36550958 GCF_003597395.2 Chelonoidis abingdonii
AAAATGGGAACTAATAGAGGTTTTTACATCGAATGTGAGTAGAAAAGAGTGATATACGTAGCTTTTTATATTTGCAGAACACTCATACACCAAGCTAGTGGGTGAGAGAGAAATTGAAAATCGTGGACAACTTTTTGGTAAGGTGACACTGAGAATAAGTTAAAAACGGTGAAGTTTGTCTGACTGTGACCTAATACTAAGGAGAACGGGTATAGTTCCTGGAGGTAAACCTTACGATTGACATAATTAATAAGGAGCCAATTATGCAAATGATGAAACCTACAACACGTTTGATTAATTGTTAGGAAGCTGAATAGAGTTATCAAGGACTTCAGCACCCAATTACAAAAATGCAGGTGAACATACACGGAACATTCTCTAAAGCATAGGATACCTAATTAGAGACGAGCGCAATACGATTATCTGGGGCTGACAAAAGGCTGGCTTCTACTGATAAGTGCGCAATAATGATCTCCAGTGTCAAATTCCATATTTGTGGTGCAAAAAAAAGATAAAAGATCCTTCCAGTGAAACTGAGCAAAATATATCATATAAGACATTGTCAAGTCCAGAGGCAACCCTTAGTACACTCGATATAGAGAAATTGGAACATTACCATACATCTGATAACGATATGTATAAACAATGTATATGGATATTACACAAGTTCTCGCTCTCTCCTCTCAACAAACTGATTAGGTCTACGAATTGGAGTTGAGTCCAGTTCTGGGAATCCATGTGTTTCAGGAAAGTATGTATTTGTGTAATGACCCATCCACTCCCAGTCTTTATTCAACCCTAATTTAATGGTGTCCAGTTTGCAAATTAATTCCAATTCTGCAGTTTCTCGTTGGAGTCTGTTTTTGGAGTTTTTTTGTTGGAGAATTGTGACTTTTAGGTCTATAATTGGCAGGGGGCATTGCTGGGACATGATGGCATATATCATATTGGTGGATGTGCAGGTGAATGAACCTCTGATGGTGTGGCTGATGTGATTAGGTCCTATGATGGTGTCCCTTGAATAGATATGTGGACAGAGTTGGCAATGGGCTTTGTTGCAAGGATAGGTTCCTAACCCAGGAAATCTGTTTAAGGAGAAACTCAAGGACATTAGATCAACAGCCAGGTCTTTGTAGATGTCACAGTTTCCCCGAAGAAGCTACAGTGTTTCATCCTTCAGGTTTGAGACAACAATACTCAACCCATTTACACAGGTGGCTAGTTCTAATGGTCCATGGTGCCTGGGCACCAGGAATATTCCTGGCCCGGGGTCCAGTTCCAGCACTGTTTGAGGCTGGGTCTCTCCCCTGGCCCCGCGTTCCAACCCTGGGCACTCCTCCCCATGCATCCAGCAGGTGACTTAAATGGCCCTGGGGCCCCTGCCCACCACCGGCTGTGCAGTGGAGCTGAGCAGCTTCTGCCTGCTCGCTCCACATGGCTGCCAGCCCCTCTGTGGCCCCTGGGCAGGGTGAGTCAGGTCTGTGTCTACACATGCTGCTCTCTCCCCAAATGCCCCTGGGGCCAATAGGAAGCTGTGGGGACAGTGCCTGGGGGTAGCAGCATGCAGGGGCCCCCAGCCCATCCTGCCTAGGAGCCCTAGGTAAGCACCACACCTCCCCACACACCCTATCCCAGGGCCTGCACCCCCCACTCCTTTCCCACACACTCCCTCCCTGCCCCCAAACTCCCTCCTAGAGCCTGCACCCCTTCTCACACACACAACCTCCCACCCCCAAAACTTCCTCCACAAGCCTGCACCCCCTCCTCCTTCCCCAGCCTAAAGCCTGCACCTCTCCCCCTCCTCCACTCCCAGCCTGGAGCCTGCACCCAGAACCCAAACTCCATCCCAGAGTCTGCACCCCAGACATCCTCCCCCACTCAGACTCCCTCCCAGAGACCAACCTCTCACCCCTACTGCACCCAAACTCCCTCCCAGAGCCTGCATCCCTCCTGCACTCCAATCCCCTGCCCCAGCACAGGTCCTGTACCCCAGACCTCCTCTACCCCACCCAAACTCCCTCCCAGAGCCTTAGGCAGGTGGAGGGGAAGAGCTCTAGGTGTTCTGGGCACCACCAAAATTTTTACAAACCTGTTGCGCCTGCCCACTTACCCTTAACAGAATAGGCATTTGCAATAACAGCCACAAACCAACAGAAGAGAGAGACTTTTAGGCCGTAGTCCACACACCGACCACTTGAAGCCACAGATTTGTTGGGATGTTCAGGAGTCCACATCCAATTGTACCTACTGTGTACCCTTCCCTTAAGGTTGGAGATGACTTAGCAAATATTGGAGATCAAATGTTATTCTGACCCATCTATCTGTGGTTCTTGGAGATAATTTCTCTAGACTATGTACCATTTAATTTTCTTCACACTCTCTACTCAACTCATCTGCTGCCTTCCCTTTTCAGGGACTTTTCTCATGAGAATCTGTTAAGAGTTGAAGTTCAATCACTCCTCCAGCTGGGAGGGAAAAGGAAAAAGCTGCTGTGGAATTTCAGGGAAAATGTTTCTAGATATTTCCTCATTTCTCACCCACCCCCAAAATAGAGGGTTTTGTCCAGTTCTGAATCTCAGAAAGTTCATCTCATTCATCAGAAAATTCAGATTCTGCATGAGCACTACACTACCATCTGTTGTGCCTTACCTTTCCTTGGGGCACTTGAGCTAAGGGATACTTATTGGCATCAGATGTTCTTACAGAAAGTATTTGCAGTTAATGATTGGACAAGATCACTACCAATACAAAGTTCTCGCATTAGGCTTTTTCTTGGCACCTTGGGTACGCAAAATGCCTTTCTGAAGAAGCAGGGCATCCATGTTTACCTGTACTTAGACAATCACCTGAAAAGAGCATTGTCAAAGGCAACTCTCTCAGAGGCCAAGGAAGTAACATGTAGGCTATTCCAAAGTTGGGGACTGACCAACTGAGAAAAGTTTCACTCCACCTCCACCCAAAATATAAAACTTATTTGGGTAGTTCTGGAATCAACTTAAGGAAAGGTTTTCCTAATAGAAGAGAATACTTGTCTCAGCAAGTTCTATTCTTCCTCAGTCTAATGGGACTCACCCCCATCAACAACCTATGTAACCCTGATTTACAATGTTAAGAATGAGACCATTATAGCATTGGTTGGCAAGCCATTACAAACCCAATGTGGACAGCATACACATGAGATTCTACTGCCTAAAATGGTACTCATTCCTTTTACGGGTGGGCAACAAGAAGAAAATGTCATTCAAACCATCCAGCTCTATCTGCTATGGTAACCTCAGACACTTTCAGCCTTGGCTGGGGAGCACGATGTCAGGGGCTCAGGATTTATAGCCATTGAAACTTCTGGGAACAGAAGCTTCATGTAAATTATTTGGAACTGAGAGTAGTGAGATGGGCCGTTGAGGTTTTTCTTCTTCTAAAATATTGAGTAGAGCAGGTGCTGACAGCAATGTTTTATTTGAACAAACAGAGGATATCCACTCAAGCCAATTCTACAAGAAAACCATGAAACATTCCGAGAGGTGCAAACCTCACAAAAATCTATCTCATAGCTATTCACCTAGAGAAAAAAGACCTACTGAGCAGAAATCAGTAAGACCAACATGAGTAGTCTATGAAATGTGTTAGTAGATGGGATTTTCTTCCCATGAGGTCATCCAAAGCTAGACCTGTTTGCCATGAAGCACGTCACCAAATCCCAAAGGTATTTTTTAAGGGCAAGGATGGACAGTACACCTGTATCAAACACATTTCTTCTTGAATGGGTATTAAAAAAAAAAAAAAAGACCTTATGCTTTCTCCCCCAACAGTTCATCTAAATTCCAGAGTCCTAAAGAAGATTCAACAGGCCCAAGCCATAAGTAATATTAATAGCCTACAGATGAACCTAGAAACAATGATCCTCAGATCTACTTCAAACATCAAAGGGAACTTATGTGACTGTCCTGATCACTTAGAACTCCTCACACAAAAAAAGGTCTCATCCAGCACCCAGACTCACATTTGTTCCATCTCACAGCCTGGCCCTTCAGACCTTGTCTTCAGTAGAGTTGGACTGATCAAAGGTGTGCAAAAATACTCCTGAACTCCAGGAGACAATCCACATATTTCTGTTATACATGTAAAAGAAGAAGGTTCTCCTCATGAGTAGATGACAATATTATTCCATCCACAATTGAGTATATATTATATCTAAAACCCCAAGGCTTCTTTCTCTTTTCAGTTGGAGTACATCTGGCAGCAATTTCTGCCCATCATGTTCCAGTAGACCAAAAGACTATTTAGCCACTCTGTGGTTAAAAGGATTTTAAAGGATCATATCAATACTTGACCTTCTATCAGAGAACAGATTCCTATTTGAGATCATATTCTGGTACTCGCCCAATTAATAGGGACTCTTTTCAAGCCCATGGGGAAATATTCTGTATGTTCTCTATCCATCAAAACCATTTTTATTATAGCCATAATGTCAGCTAAGGCCTGGTCTACACTGGGGGGTGGGGAAAATCGATCTAAGATACGCAACTTCAGCTACAAGAATAGCATAGCTGAAGTCAATGTATTTTAGATCAACTTAGGTTGACTTACTTGGTGTCCTCGTGGTGCAGGATTGATGGCCGCCGTTCCCCCATCGACTCCGCTTCCGCCTCTCGCCATGGTGGAGTTCCGGAGTCAACAGGGAGTCTAGATGAGATGCAATACATCGATCTCCGATAGAGCGATCACTACCCGCCGGATCAGTGGGTAGTGTAGGCATACCCAAAGAGTATGTGAGAGCTACGGGCCATGACTTTCCTTCACAGTGTTTCACAAAGATAAAGTTGTTTTTATGCCCTCAGTCTAAGTTTTTGCCTAAAGCAATAACTGACTTCCATGTGAACCAATCAGTTAACCTGTTGGTATTCTTGCTTAGACTTCTCTCTTATCTAAGTTAGGCTAGACTGCACACAAAAGAGAAGAGCTTTTGCCTTCTGTTATCTCTAAAAAGGTCAAAAGAACACAGGAAAGATTCTAACTTGTTTGTAACATATAAATGCTAAGTTACCAAGCACAGCACCTTTTAAAATGGATCAGACTTTTCATGGAAGAATCTTATAAGAAAACCAACATGTCTTTGCTAGAGGGTCTTAGGTCTTTGACCAAGACAACATTTATGTGTTGCTTTGGACACATTCTGTTATAGAAATATATAGGATAGCCACTCTGAGTTCTCCATATACATTCACAAAACATTATGCCCTTGACCTGGCCTCAAAGTCTGATGCAGAGTTTGGCAAAGCAATACTGGAATCACTGTTTAACTACATGCATCCGACGAAGTGGGTATTCACCCATGAAAGCTCATGCTCCAATACGTCTGAGTCTATAAGGTGCCACAGGACTCTTCGCTGCTTTTACTGTTTAACTGTTCCTCATCTCATCTTTCTAGGAGAGGGTACTTCTTGCCAAACTTCTATGCGTGGGAATGTGCAGAGGCGACTTAAAGGAATGGAGATTTACCAGTAACTGGAGTTCTTTGAGATGGACTTTGCACATTCACACTCCCCCGCTTACTTTCTCTTCTTCCTCTTAAAGGAATGGAGATTTACCAGTAACTGGAGTTCTTTGAGATGGACTTTGCACATTCACACTCCCCCGCTTACTTTCTCTTCTTCCTTGGAAGCCTAGTAACTTAACTGATTTTATGGAGGCAGTGGAAGGAACTTAGGAGGTTGATGTGCTCCACCCATTTTTATACCTTCACTTTCTGAGCACTTGGAGCCTTAGGGGAGGGGAGCTGAGTGCTCCTGTCATTGTTCCCTCCCCACTCTGAACTCTGGGATACAGATGTGGGGACCTGAATGAAAGACCCCCAAGCTTATATTTCACAAGCTTGCGTTAAAAGCCTCCCCAGGGCACAAATTCTTCCTTGTCCTTGGACAGTATGCTGCCACCGCCAAGTGAGTTAGACAAAGATTCAGGAAAAGGACCACTTGGAGTTCTTGTTTCCCCAAAATATCTTCCCAAGCCCCTTCACCCCCTTTCCTGTGGAGGCTTGAGAATAATATACCAGCCAAATAGATAACCAAGGTGAGCACAGACCAGATCCTTGGGTTTTTAGGACACTAAAAACCCAATCAGATTCTTAAAAACAGAACTTTATTCTAAAGAAAAAAAAGTAAAAGAAGGACCTCTGTAAAATCTGGATGGAAGGCAATTTTACAGGGTAATAAGATTTATAACAGAGGATTCCCCTCTAGGCAAAACTTTAAAGTTACAAAAAAACAGGAATAAACCTCCCTCTTAGCAGAGGGAAAATTCACAAGCTAAAATAAAAGATTAACACATTTCCTTCCTATTACTTACAATTTGTAATCCTAGATGCTTAGTTCAGGTATGGCTTTAGGAGATGTATATTCTCTGTCCTGGTTCCTTGCTGACCTGAAGAGAACAACAAAGAGACAAAACAAAAATCTTTCCCCCCAGACTTGAAAGCATGTTCTACTCTCATTGGTCCTTTTGGTCAGGTGCCAACCAGGTTATTTGAGCTTCTTAACCCTTTACAAGTAAAGGAGGGATTTTATGCTACCGTTAGCTTTATGTTTATGACAGCTCTAATGGGCATTGCTTTCTAAAGAATACCTCTGCAAATTGCAGAGTTAAAAAAGCTGATCTGCATTTTGATAACTCCAGAGGAAAATAAAAATTTAAGCAGACCTTCCAGATCATATTTTTCTGGACTTATGGACCAATGTAGGTGTCGGTCATATTCACTTATGTTTGGATTTCACTATTGATGAAAGCCTGTAATTAATATTTAATTTCTGGTTGATCTCTCTTCCTTTTGTTTAAATTGTATTACTTTTTTCATTTTGAGCTATGTATTTTTATTTGTCTTTTTTCTTTTTAATTATGTAACAGCTTTGTGGTTCCAGTCCCTGCTATGGAGTTGCTAAAGATGTATATGAACCGAGAGATTCTAAACGGGTGCCATATACTGACTACCTGGTCAGTGGAGCAATAATAGGAGAGTTGAACTGCCTAACTAAGCAAGAAATGGAATATACTGTTACCTGTGAAACTGCTGTTCAGGTCAGTGAATGTGACTTTAAGCTTTATCTGTATCAGAATGTTCTTCTATCTAATAGATCAGACATTTTTACATTGCTATTTATAATAAAATAGCCCATAGCTCCCATTGACTTCCAAGTTGGAAAATTTTGGCCCTAACTTTAAGAATTAAAGGCCAAAATGTTCTAACCTGGTTGCTTAAAATTAGTCTCTTAAACAAAAGTGGCCCAATTTTCAGAGGCCCTGAGCCAGTGGTGTTGAAAAAGAGATCTCTTGCAGACTTGTTAACGTACACAGGAGAGGTGGTCTCTCCTCCTATGGACCTTGTGGGGTGTGTAGAATTAGACAATCTCATAGTGTCCAGCCAAGAAATTCCATTTAATGGAATTTCTTTTTTCTCTCTCTTCTTACAAAACAACCTAGGAAATTAAATTTAATATATTAAGAGAAGGTCAAAATTAAACAATTAAGCATTCAGCATTTTGTACATACAACCTTAACTCTGCTATATTTCTCAATACTACTACTTTTTATAACTTTAGTTACATACATGTAGCATCTTGCAGTACTGTGAACCTAGCTGCCTATGACAGAGTAATTTATATGATCATTTAAGTTATTAAACCATTTTTAAATCACTGTACATATGTCTGACGAATTGGGTATTCACCCATGAAGGCTTATACTTCAATACTTCTGTTAGTCTATAAGGTGCCACAGGACTCTTTGTCACTTTTTACAGATCCAGACTAACATGGCTACCCCTCTGATACTGTACAGATTAAGTATACAACATACAGTGATAGTGAAAATTGCTGGCATGGATAGGTCAAAGTTAAGGGAAAGTTTCAGAAAGGGCCATGTGAAATCTTGTCCACAGAATGGTTTCTATGGAGGATACCATAATTTCCATCATGAACATGGTCATAAATATAAAGGGAAGGGTAACAACCTTTATGTATGCAGTAACATAAAATCCTTTCTGGCCAGAGGTACAGAATCCCTTTAACTGTTAGGGGTAAAGAAGCTCAAATAATCTAGTTGGCACCTGACCAAAAGGACCAATAAGGAAAGAAGATACTTTCAAATCGGGGCGGGGGGTTGTTTATGCTCTGTTTGTTCCCTTTCTGTATAGAGAGAGAGAGAGACACCAAGCATGTAAACCATCTCTTGAAAAGATACCCCAAAGAATACATCTAAAATTATAGAAATTGTAAATAAAGGCAAGGAAATGCATTAGATTCTCCTTTGTTTTAGCTTGTGAATTTTCCCTGGGCTAAGTGGGAGTTCTAGTCTTGTTTTTTGTAACTTTGAAACTAAGCCTAGAGGGGAATCCTCTGTTTTTAAAATCTTTTTATTTATCCTGTAAAAAGTTACCTTCCATCCTGATTTTGCAGGTGTGATTCTTCTATTTATTTATTTATTAATAAAATTCTTCTTTTAAGAACTTGATTGATTTTCAATGTCCTAAAAACCCAGGGGTTTGATCTGTGCTCACTTTGTAACCAATTGGTTAGTATATTATTCTCAAGCCTCCACAGGAAAGGGGGTGAAGGGCTTGGGGGCTTATTTTTGGGAAACAAGGACTCCAAATGGCCCTTTTCCCTGGATTTGTCTAAATCACTTGGTGGTGGCACCAATACCATCCAAAGACAAGAAAAGGACTTGTGCCTTGGAGAAGTTTTATCCTAAGCTGGTAGAAATAAGTTTAGGGGGTCTTTCATGCAGGTCCCCACATCTGTACCCCAGAGTGGGGAGGGAACCCTGACAGACCTCTAAGGCTTTATCTGGGGTCTTTTGGAGTTGCTGATTTTGTGTTCCTTCCTGTCTGAGGTAATCTACAGTAGTTAACACAGTTTGTGAATACCCCCAAATGGACACCAGGTCAAAGCGTATTGACTTGTACTGGAAGTGGTATCCATTGTAAGCAAAATGAAACCATTTCCTATGTGCAGATACTAGTGGTACACCTTCTTGAGGTGGATTAATGATATGAAGTGCCCTTGTGAGATAACTGCTAGAGTAAACTACATTGTTATGATTTCCCAATTCCTATATTGTCTACTGAATGAGTGAAATAAGTCAGCATAGTGATATATACTAGCAGCGCCCCCAGACTGTACCATTTTCTGATTGGAAGGGTTATTTCAGATAAAGAGGCAATTTTGGTTATCATTGCTCAAGTGAAAGAGATAACAGCTGCTGAAGCCTGTAAAGCCTCTGAGATAGCCTTATTGTTCTTGATAAAGAAAGGAGTATGCCTTCCCTTATGTTGGTCATTTAGCAATAAGTCTTCCTCTATCAGGATGGCTATAGTCTTGGCAAATAATCAGCCATGAAAAGGGAGTCCAGGTCTCATCTGATGAATGTTGTAGAATTCCTTAGCCAGCCCTTCCAGCCACTAAAGTACAAATTGTTCTAGGCACTATACAAAAACTGGTAGCTAATACTTTAAATTTTGCAAAGACTTTTAGTTTAAGCTTAACATTAAAGAGGTCTTTGGAACTTAAGTGATTGAAAAAAGAACAGGAGTACTTGTAGCACCTTAGAGACTAACACATTTATTTAAGCATAAGCTTTCATGGGCTACAGCCCACTTCATCGGATGCAGTGATTGAAAACATTTATGACCTCATCTATAGCTAACAGCAATAAAAATGTTGTGGTGTCATTTTTGTTGAAATCTCTCATTATCATCCTTCAAAGTAAACCAGGAACTGTCAGAGTTCTTATCTGAAAAGGTTCCTCTCTGTTATTATCCATTTGTAAGGCATCCATTGCAGTAATGCCATATACAGCATAATGAAAAGCATAATTTTTGTTCCAATGGATTGCATTAACATATTATACATGATTTTATTAATTTATAATTGTTTTATAGCACTACTAGTATACTAGTGCTCTAAAGACACGTACAGATCACAAGGAACCTGCCTTAAAAAAGTGTATAGTTTGAATAATTAGTTTGACTAATTAAAAATATGTCTTTGTTCAAACATTTAAAAAGGGGAGGGGAAGAGATGTGCTGTTGCAGAAATTAATTTTATTGCGGTTTTATTTCAGACATGTTTTATTTCTATGGCCGACTTGTTCGAAGCTTTTGATAAGTTTTTAGAATGCCCATCTTTGGAATATAAGATATGGTTAAAACTTGCTCTTGAAATCACTATCAAAACTTTCAAGGAAAACCTTGCTTACCAGGTAAATAATCTACTGTAGCTGTAATAATGACAAATATATATTCGTTTGGAGTCCGATCCTGCTACACAGAGCATTCTGCAGGAAGGATCTTCTGCATGTCAGCCTGCCCCCTTTTGCACAGAAAGGGAGCTCCCCCATTTCACCAGACCCAGTGGAGGATTCTCTGGTGGTCCAGTGATCCATACAAAGAGAGTTTGTGGGCTTGACATTTTTCAGGGTTAGCTGAGCTGCCTGGGGTGAATTGCTATGACCTGCTCACAGCAGGAGAGAATTTTGTCTGTGCTTGCCCAGGGAAACCCTTGCCCACTACCAGCTACTTGGTAAGACAAGCCCCACTCTTTTCCAATACAGGCTAGCAATTTGCACAACCCAGTTTGTTACAATCAAGTGCTTAGTACTTATATGCCAGAGACCCACCATGTGCACCAATCCACTGACTCAGAGGAAGCAGTGCATCCCACCCAGTTCATGAGTTTCATCTCAGTCTATAAATAAAAATCAGTTTGATTTTTATTAACAGAACTTGAGATAGAAATTCAAAATAAAAGCAAGTATAAGGGTTTAGAAATTATATTTTTAGCCTCTAATTAAGGCCAGTCAGCATAGTTTCATGGAAGATTGCTTCCTGCTGTAGGCATTGACTCTGGAGTCCTGGAGCACCCATGGGGGAAAAAAGTGGTTGCTCAGCACCCACTGGTAGCCCTGTGGATCAGCTTCTCCCCCTTGCTCCAGTGCCTCCCACCCACTGGCAGGCACCGCCAGTCAGCTCCTCCCCTATCAGCTGTTCAGCAGCATGCAGGAGGCACTAGGGAGGAGAGTGAAGAGTGGGCAGGAAGAGGCAGGCTAGGGGTGGGATCAGGCATCCCCTGAGAACTCAAGAAGTCAGTGCCTATGCTTCCCACCCCCTACTCAGATTACAAAGGCACTGTGTTGACAAGGATTTCTCCAAGGCATTTGAGTTGGAGGGAATGATTAAAGGATTATAAAATATGCCTTATATTGATAGACTCAAAGAGCTCAGTCTAATTTAACATACAGAAGGTTAAGGAGTGACTTGATTAAAGTATCCATATGGGGAACAAATGTTTAATAATGGGCTCTTCAATCTAGCAGAGAAAGATAACACAAGCCAATGGTTGGAGGTTAAAGCTAAACAAATTCAGACCAGAAATAAGAGATTTTAACAGTGATTGTTATTAACCATTGGAACAATTTTCCAAGGCTCAAAGTAGATTCTTCATCACTGACCATTTTTAAATCAAGATTAGAGGTTTTCCAAAAGATATGTTGAATTATTTTGAGGAAGGTTTGTGGCCTGTGTTATACAGGAAGTCTGACTAGTTGATTACAATGGTCCCTTCTGGCCTCAATATCTATGAAGCTCTGACTTAATACAATGTGACATTTTGTTTAAAAGACTTGCATAATGTGGCATTAATGGGATACACATTAGATCAGTGATTCTCAAACTTTTGTACTGGTGACCCATTTCACATAACAAGCCTCTGAGTGCAAACCTTCCCCGTAGCATGGCATAGACTGACCCCTGCAGCACCTCTTACTGGACATCCTCAGGAATTAGCTCTTTGACCCAGGAGTGCCCTCTGCAGACCTGGTGATTTGCTTGCCATTGGCCCCGTGTCCCTCCCAGGACCCCAGTTCCCTTATCTCAGGATTCCACCTCCTGCAGTACCCCACAGTCTTATTCTGGGTTTCCCCACCCTAGGGGAACCCCCACCCCCACATCACCCCAGTCATGGGTACTGCTAGTCTCTTTTTAGCCCCCACACCCTGGAACAGGCTACAGTCTATCAGCCAATCATCACAGGCAACAAGGGGTTTGGACTGGCTGCCTTTACCTACCCTCTGCAAGCCCACTACCTAGGAGCCCTAGAACTAGGCCCTGCAGCCTATGGAGTTGCTAGCCTAGAGCTTCCCAGTTCCTATAGCCTTTCCACAGCCCTGCCTCCCTCTAGGTCCCCTAGGTGAGTTCCCTAGCGGCCAGGCCTATATCCCTCTCAAGTCAGAGAGAGGGACTGCTCCCTCTGCCTTCCCTGGCCTTCTTATAAGGCCCAGTTGCCTAGTTTGGGGCATGGCCCCAGCTGCAGCCACTTCCTGCAATCAGCCATAGGTCTACTCCCTTGCCCAGCCCTAGCCCTCTGCAGGGCTTTTCCAATCCCTTCCAGGCTGGAGCGAGTGTTCACCCTGCTACACCCCGCCTTACAAATTAAAAACACTTTTGATTTAGTTGGGGATTGGTCCTGCTTTGAGCAGGGGGTTGGACTAGATGACCTCCTGAGGTCCCTTCCAACCCTGATATTCTATGATTTAATATATTTAACACCATTATAAATGTTGCAGGCAAAGCAGGGTTTGGAGTAGAGGCTGACAGCTTGTGACCCACCCCCCATGTCATAACCTCGCAACCCCCTGAGGGGTCCCAAGCCCGCTGGTTTGAGAACCCCTACATTAGATTGAAAAGTAGCTCAGCTCTCAGTTGCAAATGGGGAGATATCAGTGGGGTTCCCTCCAGGGATCAGTTCTCGGTTGAATGATATTTAATGTTTGTATCAACCATGATAATGATATAAACATCTTTCTGGTAAAGTTTGTGGATAAACAGATTGGTGGGGTAGTAAAGGGAAGACAGGTTTCTGTTTCAGATCATTTTGTATCACCTGGTTAAATGGTCACAGTCCAACCAAATGCATTTTAATACAGCCAACTACAAGGTAATACATCTGGGAGCCAACACAGATTATTCCTATAGAACAGGAAAGCAGTGACTCCGAGAAGAATTTAGGGGTGATTAATTGCATCAATGAGAGCTCTCAGTGCATTGCTGTTGCAAGGAGGGCCAATGTGATTGTTGGATGCATATGAGGGGAATATCAGGTAGAAGGATATGAGCTTGCCTTTGTGCACAGCATTGATAAAACCACTACTAGAATACTGTGTCCAGTTCCAGTGTCCACAGTTCAAGAAGGATGTGGAAATACTGGACAGAGTTTAAAGGAGAATGAGAAATAGGATCTAGGGGCTAGGGAAAAAAAAACCTTATAATGTGAGGTTTAGGAAGCTCAACATATCAAAGAATAGGTTGAGAGTGAGACTACTTGATCATTGTATATCGATACTTACATACGGAAAAGCTATCTGATAGTGAGGGGCTCTTCAACCTGGCTGACAAAGGCATAACACAAGATTCAACAGTTGGAAGGTGAACAAATTCAGCCTTGAAATAAGATGTAGTTTCCTAGCTGTGAAGGTAATTAACCATTGGACTAGCTTACCGGGGAGGTGATGGGCTCACTATTGCTTGAAGTCTTTAAGACAATATTAGATATCCTTTTAAAAGATGTGCTTTAATTCAGTCGCTGGGAGAAATTTTATGCAAGGTGGGGGAGCTGGAAGGGAAGGGAAGAGAGTATGAGGAGGTTGGGGTGGCTGGTAATAGTCATCCTGTCTTGCCTTGGAATCTGTGAATCTGAGAGTCGCCTTGTTCATTTATGTTCTTTGTGGGCCACAGGGAGAATGGGTTTGCCTGGATTGCCCTCAGTATGCTCATAATGATTGCAGGTCTGTATTAAGGTAATGAATATTAAAATCTTGTTCTTCAGCTGTTGCCTACAGGGGTCAGGAAGAAATTATATTGCAGAGCAGGGAGTCGGGGTAGGTAGGCTATTTTCCACCTTCCTCTGAAACATCAGAGATTGGCTACAGCTGGAGATGGGACACTAGTTAATAGTGGACCTGTCCTATGAGGTGATACAGAGAATCCTTTTTCTAGATGCCTGGCTGGTGTGTCTCCTTCATATGCTCAGAGTCAGTCATATTGCTAGCTAGATTTGAGGCTGTGGCAGAATTTCCCTTAGTCAGAGCATGTGATTTGGTTCACCTCCTGGGAGTAGCTGGGTTGATCCTGCCTAATCAATTCCCTGCCGTTGCACAAGCTTTTGGCATTGGTGACAGCTTGTTCTCTGCCTGCGGACACAATTTAATCTCCTGAGGACTGAAACGTTTTAGTCTAATTAAAAGTCCTTGGGCATACGATGAGGGCTCTGAGTGAAAATCTATCATGTTATACAGAAGGTTGGATGAGATGATCTAATGGTTCCTTTGGGCATTAAACTCTTTGAAATTATGATTTCTTACTTTTCTGCACTGTTTGTAGAACGAATGGAATAAGCCTTCTAGCATCTGGCTAGAAGGTTACGGTTTTTTGCGGGTGTGTGCACACGCCTGCAAAGAGGCCTCAGCAGGTTAGAAAGCCAGTAGACCTTCCCTCCAAAAAAGACAGCACCAGATAAGATTTGAAAGGATACCAAAGGAAGCTATTTCCTGGCTTTTCTGTAAGCAAGGGATTGGACTAAGAGGAGGATTGGACTATGTAGGGATGGAGAACAATGAAAGTTGGTAGGATTGCCCTAAATTTGGATAGTTCAGATAGAAATGTGAACTTCTGGACATTTATCCAGCCATGTTGGGACCATTTTTGCTATACAGGGATCAGTACACTATCTGCTTGTATAAAAAATGTGCAGAGAGAGGTAAGCTTCCTCTGCATGCTGCTGTGTGCATTTTTTGGAGAACCCTACTCTCACTGCATCTGGTAAAGGTAGCACTGATGCCCAGATGGAAATTAGGAGCCTAAATACCTTTGAGGTTCTGTGCCTGATAGCCTGCAGCAAGACTGAGTTGAATCAAAATTTTTAGCTCTAGGTAAACATTATGTACTCCTTCCAGATCAAGTTTCAGATGCAGAGTAAAAGAAAAAACAAAACTTTCACACTGAAAGGCAGGAAAATAATTGTGTCACTGTTGCTAGCTCTTCCTTAGGTTATAGGAGAATCGCTATTTGTGTGTACTGACACAAACTGATTATCCGATAAGATTCCTTTCTCAAAAAATATATCTACATAGCTAAAATACATTATATATTTTGATTTTCCTCTTATGGAATATAATTTATTTTGGACAAATCCAGTGTTTCAAAAATGTACAGTACAAGGCTTTTTATGTTATGTATGGAAAAAATAATACATCTTACATGGCTTCTAATTGCAGGATTGGTCATACAAGATGTGTACAAAGTTGCCTAATGTTTATGTGATGGATGTACCAACCCACAGCAAATGGGATATTTATGATGGAACTATGGATGATGTTATTCTTGTACATGGAAGTGTACAAGATTGTCAACTACTGCAACCTTACTTTGCACCCTGTATTTTACCTAAAACTTGCCATCAGGTAAGAAGAATTATTGTTATAAAAAGTCTACAATACGGAAAAAAAAAGTGACATCCTCAGAAATCTCTCTCCTCTACAAACTAATCATCAGAGCATCAAAAAACAACAGGAGTGTTACAAGATGCTTTCAGATGCTTAGAAAATGAGACACACTTCTCCTTTCAAGTAGAGAACATAACGTAAAGCATAGATACTTAATCAGGATCTTATTTGAATGTCTTGTATTGCCATAGCTGAGCTTTTGTTTGGGTTCATTCAAACTCTGTTTGGAGACCAACTCTTTTTATATGAACGATTTACAAACTAAAATGTCAAATTAATCAAAACATAAAATTGAGGAAACTAGTGCCCATGCTACAGTGAAAACACTAATGCAACTTTAACTTTTGTGCTCCTGCTCTACCATACTTACTTAATTGCGATGCCATATGTAAAATTCCAAACAACTGTTACAAAATTTAGTGTTTTTAAGATAGCTAGCAGATACAACCAACCCAAACATAAAAACCCTATGAAATCCAGAGTGATATCAAACATACTATACAGCAAGTGCAGGTCTTCATTTGGTCTCATGCAGTATTCATGTATATCATCCACAGCAAATGGTCAACCAAAATGTCATTATGTTATCTTACAATTTTAAATTTTACTCCTTTATCTACAGCCACAACCTTGTTTTAAAAACCACTGATTCACACAATTAAGGATTTTCATGATCACAGCTCTACTTTTAATGATGTTATTTTTTTAACTTTGGCTTTTAATGTCTTTCAGCATGATATTTATTCATTAATTAAAGTTTGTCTTTTTGCAAGGATAGAATTTGCAGAATGTCTGGACAACCAAGAGTAAAATATTCTCATGTGCTTGGTTACTGATAATTTCAAATGTTGCTGCCAATGAAGAAAATTGTTTGGCTTTTTGTGTCTTACTCTTGCTGACTACAGGGGGCAGTAGTTAAAATAGTTTTGGTTGGGTGCTTGTTTATACGTGTAATCGATTATGAACGTGAAGATTGTGCTTTTTATAAATTGTTAATCCGCTATGTAGTCTGTGATAGCATTTGTTGTATTTGAACATTTGTTGTATTTGAGCACAATAAGTATTGCACTGGGATCCCACTGGATTTTTTTTTAAGTGCTACACTATGCAATTATGAATATAAAGATGCATCCATCAAGTTAAAGTTTAATTAAAGTTTAATTTAAAAATTCACTTAGAAAATATTTTTCAAGTTTATAAAATTAATTTTATTTTTATAAAAATATTTTAAACTATACAACATATATATTTACTATTTAAATACTTGCCTTTAAATACTAATATTTAGATGTCACAAGTATCAACACTGAAAAATAATTTGTTTCTAAAGTGGATACTATACAATAGTCCAGGAACTGTTCTAGGATTGTTTGTTCTGATTAATTCTTTCACTGTGTTTTTAACCAGCATAATATTTAATGCCAGTGGTTTGTTTTCTTCTCATTTGAATATTTTAATTTGTTGTTTTTTTAAAAAAACAGATTGTGATATAAAATCTGCCACCTTTTTATTCTGAACATTTTAAAATCTTATTCCTGTTTTGGTTTTATTGTCAATTTAATTGTTGTATATTGTGGCTCATATTTCTTTGGTATGTGCTCTCAATCTTAACTTCATTTAGAAAAAGAAAAAAATCCCATACGAAAACTTGATTGCATGCACAGTGGGACACACTGTAGAACCTAAAATCTTTAGAGGTGGGCACGGAGCCAAAACACTTTTGCAGGGCACTGAGACCTGAGGAACATTGTGGCACTGAAGAGCTCTGCATAACACTGGATGCTTGGCTCCCCAGCCAGGAAACCTTTCCATGTCAGCTTCCCACTACTCCCCAGCCTCCCTTTCTTCCCCACATGTCATGCCTTGATTACTCCTCCTTCTGGACTGTTAATGTCCACAGGACCTATAGCAGACCGTAATGAGTCAGCAGGAACTACACCAGCTCCTACAGCCTTTAAAGTCTACATGGACTTAGGAGGAAGGAGTGAGATATGGAACCTGGAAGAGCTACAAAGTATGTAGCAGGTGCCTCAGGCAAGAAAACTATATGCCCAGGAGGGCTGCAGGATGTGGTAGAACCAAGGAAAACTTGCAGAATTTAAGAGCTCAGCAGGCATGCTGAGCTAAGGGTAGGGAAGAAATCTTGAGGAACTTTCTATACCTGTTGGATTACATGAAGTTTACAAGCTTAAATGTATAGCTCTGGGTTTGAAGCTGCTGGAGGAATCAGTGTTTAAGAGTTAACTATACTTTGATGAGACTGTGTGCATGAGATGTTTAATGGTTATACTATAGTTTATGGTTTAAAACTAAATCTGACAAAGGGACAGAAGAAGGGGTGAATTTCAGATGGTTTCAAACATGGATTGGGTCACTAGTAAAAATAAATCAGGTAGTCTTGAATCTAGCTCTTTATGCCTCAGACATGCGAAGTCCAACATATAATCTGACAAAATGCAGTATGATAAGCAGTATGCACTACAGAAAGAATGAGAACAGGTTCCTGCAAGACAGAAGTGAGGTGTATTGAATGGGTTTTGGAAGGAGTATTATAGTGGTGTGGTTTCCTATGCTAAGTTTTGGTTCTGGCGATATTTTAGGTACAAGGAACTGCTGCAGTAACAAAACTGCTAATTGTACGAACTACTACTACGAAGAGGAAGACTAGTAGAAGATGCAGTAATGCATGTCAATATCATTCATCTGGTCGGAGACAGGGTGAGGAAGAATGTCTCTCTCATATGCATGTAATTCTTAAAAAATATGTAAAAAATGCATGGTATTTAGCACTTAATTATCTAGAATAGTTGAGGCTACATTAGGTAACATACTAAAACAAACCATTTTCAAGAGGCATCTAGATGGAAAAAAAATTAAGTAACTATAACTCCCCCTCTCCCCACCTGCTTCAGTCAAACACAAGTTATTGGTCTGAATACAGAGGTAACTGAGGGCAGGTCTACATTACTGCTTAAATCAATCTAACCTCACTCAAGGGTGTGAAAAATCCTCTCCCTCCACCCCCATCTCATCAAGGTGGAGTAGTTATGCCAATAGGAGAGCGCTCTCCCATTGGCATAGCGTCTTCACCAGACGCACTGCAGTCGCACAGTTGTGCTGACATAGCACTGTAGTGTAGACTTACCCTTAGTGAAATTCTATGGCCTGTATTGAATGGGGGACAGATTGATGATCTAATGGTCTCATTGGCATTAAGCTATGCATCTGCTTCTTAGCCACCCTTCCATTATATTTCTGCCATCCATGAAGAGGCAATCTGTATTCTGGCAATTCTTAACTTCTGAGTGAATGATCTTTCAATCTTAATTGTACTCTTCTTTTAAATTGTAATGTTTAGGTTTAAAAAAAAACAAAAAAAAAAACCAAACAAATTCTTCTAGGTGCATCTGTAAAAAACCCCTCCCTCCATGTGTCATCAGCAGAGTTCTTCTCTGGGAAGTAGCCAATAGAACAGGAAGTGTAATACACAAATAGTAGGCACACGTGTAGGAGTACCCCCATTTTAGATAGTCTAGCCAAGGACAAAAAATTGTCAGACAGTGTGGTTAAGTGGCCTAGACTTGTCTGCCATATTAGAGAGTGTGTTCTATTCCCAGCTTGTATAACCTCTGGGGGGGGGGGGGGGGCAGGGAGGAGTGAGCCCTTATTCATTCTCTTGCTTGTCTCTGTGCTACCCTGAGTTAGAGCTCCAGTGACGTGCTGAAATGACACATCAGGGACCAGTGCATGTGCAGTGTACTACAATGTTGAGGATTTTGGCAGGAAGTAAAGAACAAATTACTATACAAACCACACATGGAAAACATGAAAGACAATCCACAAGGGACTCATGCCCATGCTAGGCTAGTCCCTTGGTATAGACTCATAACTATGTACCATCTGTTGCCAGCAAGGGGCACACTGCCCTCTATAAACAGCCTCCTCCCCCAGTTTTACGACAACTGAATTCGAATAGATTGTTTGTATAGTATAGCTAATACGATATTTTTTGCACATACAGCTACCATTGGAAATACTGTAGAAACAGACGGTAGCAGTCGGCATTCACTATACTCAGATTCTGTAAGTTTGAAACAGACTGAATATAAATGTTTTGAAGTGAGCAGCTTCAATTTAACCTTAAGAATACTGTACAACACAAAAGACAAGAATGTTCACTGTACGGGGATTCTACTTATTTTTACATTTCCAAAAGTGGTCATCACGAATATCTGAGTGAATGTAGAGGAATAAGACAACATAGTGACTAAGAAAACAAAAAGATTCTTGCCCTCTTTAATATTTAACTATATAGTGTAATAGCCACATCCATCCATTCCTTCATCCAGGCAAAAGGCTGAGAAAAATAGATGTGCTATGCATCATGCCCTGAGTCAATAGACTCTGGCTCTGTAAATATCCAAACTGAGGGTCTTTCTAGTAGGAATTCCTCAGCTCCAGAGATTCCAGATGTACTTTTTTTAACCAGTGTCTAAATTGTCTTCATCTGCCATTTTGTGTGTGTGTGTGTGTGTGTGTGTGTGTGTATATATATATATATATGGACAGATGAAGAGAGAATTAATACTAATTCTGTAGTAAAAAAATTGAATTATACCTACACACAATCCTTTATTATTCCTTTAGTGAGTCTTAAAAGTAACAGGATGGCACATACTTTGTGTTACCACATGTTGGAGTTCACAATATTCTGCTTATTTATTTAAATATATTATTTCTTCCCCCCAAAAAATCCTGGTTTCTATTTAAAAATAGAACTATATTTTAATATAAAGTCCAATTATAACAACTCATGTAATAGCTGTCAAAATGCCATAACCTGCAAATTTTCCACTTTTGTCCCTCAGTTTATTCTGGAAGAGCCATCATATTTTGATAAGAATAGACAAAGCAGCACTGTTAACAGCCACAAAAGAAGAAAATACAGATTAAGGCTGTTGGTGAAATCAACTCTTCTCTTCCAATTGTCCCTGATAATCCTAATCATTCCAGAGTGCCTATATGATTCTGGTAGTGTCAGTCTCTTACCTACCCAGACCTTCAGGGGGTCCTTACTCTGCCCCATTCTTGCAGTGCTTGGCTCATGACAGGAACCTCCTTTAAAAAAGGAGGAAAAAGACAGTTGTGACAGTGAGCCTTACACTCTAGTACTTAATAAAGTAGCAGCGCCAACATAAATTACTAAGGAAGATGTGACAGCTTCTAAATGTTATGTAGGTCACAGGAGATATTGGCTAAGAAGGTACCCCTACAGCCATTCAAGATTCATGAGTCCAACATATGTCTACCACAACGGATGGCGTACCTCATCCAGTTTCACTCATAATAATGTCCCCGTTCCCTGGCACATAACTCACAGTGCCATAGCTAGCAAGGGTATCAGAATCTCTTGTGTTCCTGAAAAAACAAACACTTATTTCTTCAATTTGCTAGGTTCTCCACCTCAGGCTATGACAACTGAATATCATTCCTCCTAAATAAAAAAAAACTTTCAGACTAAAGAATTGCATTGTTTGATGATCTTCCAAACATGGTTCAAAACACAATTATTGGGGGGGGAGGGGGAGGCAGATGATACATGGTTTCCTGGAGGCTTGGATGTAGAAATGCTAGGAATTGATCTAAGTGTTAGGTGGTATTGGTTTTGCAGTCTTTCAACTAGGCAGACTGCACTTTTTTGGCAACACCTAAAGCACTGGATGAAGCGCTACCAGTTAAATTTTTGTTTCAATGTATAGAAATGGCATATAGTTCATATCAATTAAGTTAAATTTATGTGAAATCTATTTTTAAATTTTTTCCCTCTTCAAACAGAATATGTCTTTGGCAGCTCAAGGACAATCCATTGGTGTGTCAGTCTTATGAAGGGTTAAAGTGCTCCAGCACCATCAGCTACCACACACAAAATCCAGGCAGCAGTCTTTGAAGGAGAAGAGGTTAGAGTCTACTATACCCAAATACCCTAATGGATTTTTTTTGGGGGGGGGGGGGGAGGGGGAATAATTGATTTCCATTTTCATTGTGAAATCTAGTTTGTTCAGATTTATCTCCTTTACTGTTGTTCTACACAACTATCATTACAGAACTGAATTTCCCTTAGAATAGAGAGTAGCATTAGCAGTACGGAGTTTACAAAACTGTATTTGTATTTTTCTAGTAAACCTTTCAAAGCTATTAAAATGTTTGTCTCATGTTTGTCTATACAATAATACATAAGTAAACTGACAACATATAGTGTTATTAAAAATTTTATGAAACAAATTTGAGCACTGCACCTCATTTGCACAAAGTGCTTATTTACAGTCACCCAAACCCATACCATGACTTAGTGGCAGTAATAGAAAACAATCCTTTTACCATCAAGAAGCCTTTTCTGTGGCAAGGACAAAACTATATGATTAGATAGTAGAAGGAGAACCAGGGAATGAAAGCATCACTGAAGACAAGATTTCAGAAAAAAGAAAATGGTTGCCAGTAGTTTGAGAAGCAAATTAAATTTGGGGGGTTATTTGGTTGTTTTTTTTTGTTTGTTTGTTTTTTAAGGACAGGAAAGACTAAAGAATGCCTGTGTTTGAAGGGAAAGAGTGAGAAGAGAAGGGTAAGGGGGGGATGTGAGAGACAGGAGATGAGATGAGGGAGGGTCTCTGGGGCAAATAGAGGGGTTACAGGAGAGAAGATGAGAAAAGTTATCTTTTCCATAATGTGTTCTTCAAGATGTTGCTTATGTCTAGTCCACAATAGGTGTGCATGCTTGCTACATTTCCCCTAGCAGTACCAGTAGGGAAGTGCCTCAGCGACCCCTGGAGTGGTGCCTCTATGGTGTGGTATAAGGGTTGCTGCGCGCTTCCCCCCCCAACCTCAGTTCCTTCTTGCCAGACAACTCTGAAAGAGTGGAAGAGGACGGGACGTGGAATAGACATGAGCAACACATCTCGAAGAACACCAGTTACGGAAAAGGTAACTGTCTTTTCTTCTTCGAGTGATTGCTCATATGTATTCCACAGTAGGTGATTCCAAGCTATATCTGTTGGAGGTGGGTAGTTCACAAATTCTCAGGATGGAGCACAGCCCTGCCAAACCTGGCATCATCCCTAGTGCAAGGTGAATGTGTGAACTGAAGACCACGTGGCAGCCCTACAAATGTCCTGAATGGGGACATGGGCCAAAAAGGCAGCCAGTGAGGCCTGCGGCAGAGTTGAGTGCGCCTTCACAATTTGTGGCAGAGGGATTTCCGCCAGGTCATAACAGGTATAGATGCATGAGGTGATCCAGTTGAAGAGCCACCGAGTGGAGATCAGCCGACCTTTCATGCTCTCGGCCGGGACAACGAACAGTTGCGAGGACTTTCTGAACAGTTTAGTCCGTTCCAGGTAGAAAGCCAGAGCCTGTCTCTCATCCAGTGTGTGGAATTGGCGCTCCTCACTGGATGTATGGAGCTTGGGGCAGAGGACCAGCAGAAAAATGTCCTGACCAATGTGATAGGTGGAGACCACCTTTGGGAGGAACGAGGGGTGTGGGTGGAGCTGGAGCATATCCTTATGAAACACCATGTATGAGGGCTCGGAGGTCAGGGCCCTGAGCTCCAAAACCCACCTAGCTGAAGTGATCGCGACCAGGAGCACATGACTAGCAGCTCCAACAGCAGCCCCATGAGATGGGCCAGCATCAAGTTTAGGTCCCACTGCAGGACTGAGGGCCTAACATACGGGAAGAGACGGTCCAAACCTTTAAGGAATCCGCCAGTCATAGCATGGGAGAATACCGTGTGGCCCTGCACCAGTGGATGGAAGGCCAATATGGCCACCAGGTACATCTTGACTGATGAGGGTGCCAGGCCCTGGGCTTTAAGGTGAAAGAGGTAGTCCAGGATAAGCTGGATTGGGGTGGCCACCAGGGAAATGCCCTACTCATCTGCACATCTGGAAAACCGAGACCACTTTGCCAAATAGGCTTGGTGTGTGGAGGGCTGCCTGCCTTCTAAGAGGACGTGCTGAACCCCTTCTGAGCACGTCCTTTCCTCCCTACCTAACCATTGAGCAGCCACACCGTGAGGTAGAGTGCCACGAGGCTGGGGGTGGAGGCAGCAGCCCTGATCCTGGGAGAGCAGGTCCAGGCAGAATGGCAACCGCCGGGCCCATGAGGGTCCTGTACCAATGCTGTCTGGTCTATGATAGGGAAATCAGTAGGATCTGGGCCTTGTCTATCTTTTCCAGGACCTTGCTGATCAGCGGGAACAGGGGAAAGGCAGAGAGAAACTGGCCTGACCAGGACAGGAGGAAGGCATTGGAGACAGTGCTCTGTCCCAGCCCCCACCGGCACAGAACCAGAGACAGCAATGGTTCTGCCGAGTTGCAAACAGGTCCACGTGGGGAGTTCTCCACACTTGGAAAAGTCTGTGCACCACCTCTGGGTGGAGAGACCACTCATGCTGAGAAGAGAATTCCCTACTCAAGTGATCCACCCACGCGTTCTGGGGACCCGGCCGATGGAAGGCCTATAGGCAGATGTCGTGGGCTATACAGAAGTCTCTCAGCCTCAGGGCTTCGTGGCGGAGGATCTGGCCCCGCCTTGCCTGTTGATGTAGAACACTAAGGCCATGTTGTCTGTGAGGACCCTGACCACTCGGCCCTCCAGATGCGAGCGGAAGGCCATGCACGCCAGCTGTACTGCCTTAAGCTCCTTGACATTTATGTGGAGGGTCAGATCACAAGTGGACCACAGACTTTAGGTCTGAATGTCCCCCACATGGGCCCCCGATCCCAGGTCTGACACCAGCTCCAGGGCCTGTCCCCGAACAGGACCCCTTGGAGCATGTTTCTCAGGAAGGACTACCACCCTAGGAAGGTGATCACTGGTTCGGGTATCGTGAGGACTTTGTCCATCCTGTCCCTGGCCTGAGAGAACTCTGAGGCCAACCAGAGCTGGAGGGGCCTCATCCTGAGTCTGGCGTGATGGACCACATACGTGCACGCTGACATATGACCCAAGAAATGGAGGCACGCTTTGGCTGTTGTCACCAGAAACCTTGCGACCGTGTCAAAGGATCTTCAGGGTGTCCAACCTTTCTGGTGGGAGGGAGGCTCTGGCCAACAAGGCATTCAGGGTCACGCTGATAAACTCTATGCGTTGAACCGGGACTAGTGTGGATCTGATGTTTACTAACAGGCCCAAAATGGTGCACCTGGACAGGAGCACCACATAATCCCCCACCTGCGACCAGGAGGTGCTCTTGACCAACCAATTGTCCAGATAGGGGAAGATCTGGACCCCCCAGCACCTTAGGTAGGCCGCCACCACAGACATACATTTCATGAATATCCTGGGGGCAGTGGACAGGCCAAATGGGAGAACCGTAAATTGGTAGTGCTCATACCCCTGAGGTCAGCAGTGGCCAAGGAGAAGGGAAGCTTTATGGGGGGTGGATCCCTGATGAGAACTGTCAGGGGGCCCCCAGGTGTCCCATCAAAACCACCTTTTCCCCACCTGCTTGCCCTTGGAGGATCCAAGCTGGGAAATAGGGTGAGACTGCCTCTGTGGGCGCGTCTTTGAGTCCCATGACTTCTTAGAAGCGGTCTCATATTTTGGGTTGGTGGCCTGAGTGGGAGTCTGCTGCAGCTTGAACTTAGTTTTAGCTGAAATCTGGAGACCCAGAGTCGGGAGAGTCGTGTGGGAGTCTGTCAGGCCATGCAGCTTTGTATCCATTTGTTCTGCAAACAGAGCTTTGCTGTCAAACGGGAGGTTCTCGCTGGACAATCCAGAGGGCCAGAGCCATGACGCCCTTCTCATGGACACTGCTGAGGCCATGGACCACGTGGCTATGACCACTGCATCTGAAGCTGCCTGCAAGGTTGCCCTGGCAGCTGCTGTACCCTCCTCCACCAGCGCTTTGAACTCCTTCCTGTCACGCTCCTGGAGGGAGTCCTCAAACTTGGACAGGGGATCCCACAGATTGAACTCATACCGGCACAGGAGAGCCTAGTGGTTCACAACCCATAACTGGAAGCTTGAGGATAAATAAATTTTCCTTCCAAAAGAGTACAGCCTCCACGAATCTATGTTTTCAACGTAGGGGCTGGTTGGCCCTGTCGCTGTAGATGACCGACTCAACCACCAGGGAGTTAGGAGCAGGGTGGGTGTATAACTTATTTCATGCCCCTTGGTGGGTACAAAATACTTACATTCCGCTCTTGGAGATGGGGGCCAATAAGTCCGGCGTTTGCCATAGGGCATTTGAAATTTTTGCCACCCCTTCATGGAGAGGCAAGTCCACCCTGCCTAGTGTCAAGGCGGACAGCACAACAAACAGGGAACCCGAGGGCTCCTCCATCTCCTCTGTTTGGAGGTAGAGGCTTGATGCCACCCTTTTTTAAGAGTTCTTGGTGGGGCCTAAAGTGCTCCTGGGGGATGAAGGGAGAAGGGGCTGTAATCACCTCATCTGGGGAGGGCAAGGAGGCTGCGCAGTACTTTGGATGTCCACTGGCACCGGAAGGTCCACCTCCTGGTCAGTCTCGGGCACAGTGGTGAAGATGTATGTCCCACCGACTCCTTCCTCAGAGGTCTAGAGAGGGAGGCCGATGGATCTTCTAAGGCTCCGGCCACTGAACAAGACCCCACCAGTGGCTGCGTCAGAGGCCACCCATGGGTCCTGGTGCCACTGCATCTGCTGTGGCACCAGCAGGCCTCATCCATCAGTGGACAACTATGAAGGGAGGCCGGGCTGACATATGACCCGCCGCTGTCCCCGGACCGGGAGGCATGGCGGTGCCAGGAGCGGTGCCAACCACAGGACCGTGATCCCAACATGGAGGACCAGTACCGTCCTTAACAGCTGCTCTGTGATCAAGCTCTGGCAGGCGGGCCTGCAACGGCGTGATGCCAGCGATCAACGCTCAGGGCTGTGGAGGCAGTGCCATGGCAGCGTCCTGGATCAGGAGGCCAAACAGGAACGATGTCGACGTCCATGCCATGACCGGCTATGATAACCCCTCTGAGACGAGGACGAGGACCTTTGGCAACGTCTGCCTTGGTCCCATTGGTGTTCGCTCCTTGAGGCAGAGTGGTGCCAAGAGTCTTGGTCAGATAGAACCCAACCAGACAGCCTGGTGGGCATCGAGGGCGATCCATGTGGCCTTTGCCCTGAACCATCACTGGGCGCTGAACGGCATCAGGAACATTCCCTCAACTGAGACTGGTACCGAGCTAGTGGTGACTGCGGAGATTCCAGCGGTGGCTTGCCTCTGGAGCACGGGGCTGACATCGGCGCTGCTCCTGGTACTGGCATGGACATAACATCCCAGGCCGCCTGCAGGGCCTCCAGCGTGGAGGGCATCTGGACATCGGGGGAGGCTTTCTCCAACTGGGCCGGGCTACTCTGCTCGACTTGAGTCGGAGGCCTAGTGGCTGGTGGGGATCGAAGACTGCCCAATATGGGTCTAGCCTCTGTCCTGGGTTTACTCTGGTGGAACGGCGAAGACAACTTCTTTCTAGCCTTCTTGGTGTGCCCTGCAGACGGGGAGCAGTGCCGACTAGTTGATGGCGCCAAAGGGTCGCCACACGCTGACACTATGGTGCCCGGTGCCAACTCGGAGAGGTGCACGGAGCTAGGGTCAGCACCAACTCCATCAGAATAGCCCGGAGCCTAATGTCCCTTTCTCTCTTGGTCCAAGGCTTAAACGACTTGCATATCTTGCAGTGACTGCTGATATGAGTTTCCCCCAAACAGCACAGTCTGTGTGCAGATCACTCAGGGGCACAGAACGCCTACAAGTGTTGCACGACTTAAAACCTGGGGCACAGGGCATGCCTCGGCCTCGCTGCTCTAACTAAACTAAAACTAACTAGAGGTACCATACACTAAATGAACAAGCAGTTTTGCGCATGAGCTACAGCAAAATTGGAGCATAGCACTTCCAAAGCACCTTCACTGGTGGCAAGAAGGAACTGAGGGTGGGGGGAGCGCGCAGCACCCTTTATACCATGCCATCGAGGGGTCGCTGGGGCCCTTCCCTACGGATGCTGCTAGGGGAAAAACTTCCAAGACTGGTGCATGTGGCGAGCACACACAGCTATTGTGGAATAAACATAAGCAATCACTCAAAGAAACATGTCAGAGGAGAGGCCCTTAGTGTAACCACACTGGGAGCAGCCCAAGGACCAAAAAGTGTAAGCTGTTACAACAGGGGCTGTTTGGTCTCAATCGATCTATTTGCAGAGGCCACACTTCTGAGAGGGCAGAAAAGAATTGCATGGCTTTGCTTACCCTCTTATTCTGGCCCATCATACACATATATTGAAGGATGGGCTGCACTGGTTCTAACTGTGCTGAGACTGCTCTGAACACTACAGAAGATCCATTGCGGAAGATCTAGAGATACCTGGGTTTTAACCTCTATATTTGAAAGACAGATTCTGACCAAGTAATAAGAGAGAGACTTATTTCCTGCTATGTGTGTATCTCAGTGGAACACAAGGAGAAAAATGGAAAGAGAAAGTGACAGGAAATTTGGTAATTGTAGTAAAATAATAAACATGCAAAATAAAAAATTATACAGGTAAAAAAGGGTACTCCCTTGCTGCTCTGCACTGTCAGGGAGACAATGTTCTAGGGCAGGAATGCAATGGGGTACTTCTCTAGCAATTTACAGCTATAACTACCTCCTACAATGTAAGAAGGGAAAGATCTACCCATCTGTGGTGGAACAGACATCTCCAGAGAGAATCTGAATGATCTGATCTTTAAGAACCTAATTCAGCAAGGTACTTTAGCATGCTATTTAGTTCCACTGAAGTAAGAGCTTAAGGTTTGATCCTGCAACCAAGGCTAAGAACACTTAATTGGACCAGAAAGCTTTCAAATAGTAGTTCTGGACCAGGAATCAGAAATACAGTATGATCCCAGGTATCTATGTGAGCTTAAAAGTCCTACCCCTACAGTTGTTATACAAATTAATTATATGGCTCATGTTTATAGATTGAGTTTTGGAAGGCTGCAGCCTGCCAAGAGGATGGGCTTGTCCTCATTGCTAGATAACTGAGTTGAAGCTCTGAACCTGCATCTGGAATTCACAAAGAGACACAATTAAGGAAATTTTCTGTTGTTGGAGTAAATACCTTATACCAGAAAAAGACCACAGTTTTTAATTATACTCAACACCACTATTGTCCTTCACAGTGTACACTACCAATTGTTGAACCTTTGGAACTCTCTCATAAAAGCAGCACTGCTGGACAATATTCTGCTGTAACTGGGTGATAGCGACTAAGACCTAATACAGCTGACAGAAAAAAATTGAAAAGGGGCATATTTACATATTTTGACCATAAAAAGTTAAAATCTCAATCAGTACATATAAGGTCATTAAGATGGAGCCCATTCAAATCTCACAAATGGGCAGTGGGACTCTCCAACTATACCTTTAAACCCCACTATCTCCTAATACAAGAGGCAGGGAGGGAACACAAGAAAAATACTTCTGGAAACTTAGCACAATCTGGATATTATAAGTTTACTTATTTTCTATAACTTCCATTTCATGATTCAACATTTCTGGTGTAGGTAATATACATCAGAAAATTAGAACTATCATCTTTTGTGATTTGAATGCAACACAGAAATGGTTCAAACCTCATCAGATCTTCGTAATCCCTGTAAACACCCCATCTTACTGCAAAACTCTTCAGCGGGTATCTGCATGCACTTCTCCTTGCTTGCTAGGGAACAGGAGGTCACTAGAGGAAACGAGCAGTATTAATGCCACCAAGGACCATACCTGGAACCCAGACATGTGGAGCCAAAGTTGGTGTTTTTGGTACTGAGATAACTGGTTCAGTAACAACCACAAAAAAACAACAAAGGGTATCCTCAAGATAGCAAATAAAGTTACCAGTAGTGCATTAAAAATACTGTGAAACCAACATGTGAAATATATTCAGGAGTCCTCATTGGAAGTAAGACAGTAGGAATATTCCATCTTAAAAAAAAAAGTCTCTTTTTAAAGTGAGTGGGTTCCTGCATCATTTATGCACAAATAAGTAATACTGGTTGTCCTTTTTTACCCTGAAGATCGTTGCGGTTTTGTTTTCACCAGATGGATCAAGTAATTTATTGGAGTTTACCACTTGGAATCTCTCTGTGGAGATATTCTAGCATTACACTGTATGAAATGCAAGACAGGAAGAATTAAAAGAAATACCATTATACATTTGTTTTTTTATTTCTGTATGCAATGTAATGTTTAGGCACGTTGCTTGGGACACTTTCTAAAATAAATCATTGGCCATTGTTTAGAGTATCCTTTTGGCTTTAAATACTGGTCAGGAAAACAAACAATGTAAAAATAAATGACTAACTTCCTATTACAGAAATAAAAATGGATTTGCATCTAAAAGTGCAAGAGGTGAAGTACTTTAACCCTTTCACCAATGTGGCAATATACAGTATATTGCTTCTGTTTGTTTGAGAAGGCTGTTGGAATTTCATACTGACATAGAAAATTATAAATTACGCAGAATTAGTTTCCATAATCACTATATATATATACAAACCAGCTGTGAAAAAAAATGGTTTAGAACTTACAAATGAAAACCTCACACAGATCAATACAGTGAAAGTAACAATCAACATGCTCAGGTGCCAAATTGTTTTGAAAATGCATGTACTGTAATTACATTAGCAGTACAGGCATTTCACTTAGTTGACTTGTCTAACAGGATTATGGTGTTTTAAATACGTAGATTGTTCTAAAATGTTCAATTGTATAATGCTTGGTATTAAAGTAAAGTAAATCTCGTGAATGGGTTCAAAGGTAGGTGAATCACTTTAAAAAACAACAAGCCATGTGCACTTCAAATATTCTAGTGTTTCACCTGTAAGGTATTGTTTCAAGCAAACAAGACTAACAGAACATATGGCTTTACAGTAACATCAATTTGTCACCTAAGTTGTAGTAATAAATACTTAAAATCTCTACCAATAGACTTGCATTTCTGATCTGATTTAAACAATACAGAAAACAATTACCAATTAAAAACCTGTTGTAAAATGCTGAACACCAAAAATTCTTATTTAAATCACTTTTGTAAGCTAAAACAACCAAAATAACATTTATAGGGCATTTCAGTTCTACAATTCTTCGCCAACCTGGAAGAAACATGAATTTTTTAATTTTATTTTTACAAGGTGAAAAAATGTATGAAAACTGCTAAATACTTTGGTCACACTAATTGTCAAATAGTTATGTCTCAAATACATTAGATTTGTGTATTCACTTTTTTATAAAACTATTCTTACCGCCATTTCACCTATAGTATTACTACTGTCACCACCTGGGTGGCAAGATCTTATTTCACAGGCCACCCGTTATTTAGAACAAACAATATAAACATACGCAAAAAGTATTGGTATTTCTCAATGTGCAATATTTTTTACACTTATGAATTTCTGTACAATGTCTTAAAATCTAGAATATAAATGTTGCTGGTCCTGATCCCTTGCGAAATTAGTGCAGCAGTGACTGGCTTTGACAGGCTCTAGATGAAATCCTTGAGAAACACTAAAACTCCTGGATATCAGTTCATGTTCTTCAGCCAACAGCAGCAGACGACAGGTATCATACAGGGCCATTAACAGCTGCCTCTCCTAAAAGGGTTTGTTGATCAATCCTAAGATGTCAAAAGGAGGATGGTAAGTGTATAAGAAACCAATGCACCCTTATAGTAATCACTACTAACAAGTTTCGGGGTCAAAGCAAGAACATGAACTTCCAAAGACTTGTCAAAATATACTAATTCAGCATGGGGGTCATGGAAAAGAGACGATGCATCCATAACACTGAAACAAAATAAAACACCCTGCTATGTCCTATTTTCATTTTCTTGTTAATCACAGAAGTAGATTGGCAGCTCTACTCTAGTTAAGGTTAAGACCAGCTTTTTGTTTAAAGGTTCCTTTTCTAAGTGCTCTGAAATCTATATGGTTACTGGGATTGCCTTGAAATTTGGTATGTCTAAGTGGGGCTGCAGGGTTCTGTTAATGATCCAAATTTGGGGCCATCTGATCAAGGGGGCTCCCAAGATAGAACACCTGGAAGAAAATAGCTTTACTTGAAATTGAGAGATTCTGGCAACCTAGTTTTGTTCATAGATAGAGCTCAAGCCAGGGCCTAGATCATTGCATGAGGGTGTTAAATGTGTGAGGGTTACCTCCCCACCTCCCCCAAAGAGTATGTGACACCCACCACCCCTTTGGGGGAAATAAAATTAAAACATTACCACAAAAAACGCTCTGGTTATGTACACGAGAAGGCTTGCACACCTATTTGTGTGCCTAGTGGATTATACTGAGCATGTGCAGCGTGAGGGGCTAAATATCTGGAAAACTACCTCTACAACATAAGTCCCGGGTGGCTCTGGTGATGTGTTATGGTCATAAAATCTGAACACCAACCCAAAAATAAAAACAAGTACATTGTTCCAATCTACCTCTATCACAGGACAAATATTTTAGGGGAATGTAATCTGAGCACAGCAGATCATTCAGGTGGTGTTTAAGTTAGTTTCTGAAAAGAAACCACACAAGCTAATGCTCACCAGGAGGGGAAGTGATTAGGGATTGGAGAATAGGTGGGAACAGGGAGCAAGAGGAGATAAGGGAGATGCTGGGAAAGGAGACTAGGAGTGACAGAAAGACAGGAGGAGAGGAGAATTGGGCAGGGGGATGTGTGCTCACCACACTCTGGAAACTCCCCTTTCCCTGGCCCCCTCAAGTGCTCCAGGTTTGGGGTGCTTGCTCTTCTTCCCACTGTCAGCTGGGATTCAGGATCTGTTCCGGTAATGTCCAAGCCCCAATCCTTGTGCCTCCAGGTGTGTGGCAGAATCTGGGGGCTCCTGCCCACCAATGGGGTTCTCACTCTCATCCCTGTCCGCCCCACCCCAATGTGAGCCAGAATCTGGGGAAGCCCTGCCCCCCTCTGGCTAGGAAGCTAAGAACAGGCATGCCATGAGCATGCACCTACAACATACTGTTGACACTGGGGTGAGCCGCTAAGAACAGGTAAGACCAACATCAGAAATTCTCCACACCTACAGCACTGCAGCAACGCAGTTGTACCGATGCAGCTGCGCTGCCACAGCACCTCTGGTGAAGATGCAGAATAAAATCACCTCTGCGAACAGCCGAAGTTATGTTGTTGGGAGAAGCTCTCTGCCAACACAGCACTGTGCACGAGTGCTTATGTCAGTGTAACTTAAGTCGCTCAGTGGGGTGGTTTATTCACACCCAAGCAAAGTAAGTTATGCTGACAAACTAGTGTAGGCTTAGCCTTAGGCTTTGTTTAACGTTCTGGAAGGCACGGGCTATCACTGAGCAACCTTAAATCCCCATTAACAAAGTTTTTGCCATTTAATTACTCCCACTGACTAATTATATTTAGCACTTTAATGAAGATGACTAATGAAGTAAGCACAGCTAACAGAAGTTGCATTTGGTCTTTAATAAAATGCAACTGGCTTCAGTCACTGATGGAATGCACACAATAGTGATATTGTAAGGTACAGTGTCTCCTCACAAAGTATGTTTCTATTTCCTTTAGAGAGTTCCTCTGCTTCTTATTCTGTACTAGGGCTTCAGCTTGCCAAAATATTACTTAAGTACACCTCATATCAATTATTTTTCATATATAAGCAATATTTGCAGAGTCGAAAATACTAAGTAAATAAATGCAATGTTTTTAAAAATTGTGCTGTGTGCTAATCTGACCTAGGAGCTGCTGTTTCAGGAGCATTCTGAATTTCATTCACTCCACTACGGTGAAAGGATCAGGAATAGTTTAGGGGCAAGGGAAGGAAGTAAAAAGCAAGAGCCCTATTATGGCAAGAACAGTTTTAGTGTAAACACTCTCCCTAATAATTCAGGCAATACAAATGATATGGAAGGCCTCATGTGGTTCCAACCAGCACCACTTGTTTTGAGGGTGAACGTGTACTTTAAATAAATAAATAAAAATTCACCCCACTTTCATCCAGTGCGATAACTAATCCACTGAAAACATGTCAAGAATTTTTTTTAAAGGAAAAAAAAAGACCATTCTGTACTGCACACAAAGAAAAATTACCTGTAACGCTTGTTCTCTGGTGGTGTGCAATCACAGAGAAGCCACACTCTTGGGTCCGTGCTCTACATGCACATGACCAGCAGGAGTCCCCTATCTAAGTCTTTGGCTGCCAATCACTAAAAACACTTTTTAAAAAAATATATACATTAGAGAAGAGACAGACCGCACTAGACAGAAGATTATCATCAACTTTTCAGGAAAAATCTAGGAGGCAAAATAGAAAGAAACTAAATGGGCAAGAGTCCACTCTACACAATCATCACAGTTGTAGCAGTGACCCTCACTAATTGATTGAAATAAATAACCACTGGTATATTCTGGAACTCCTAGCACAGACCTATTATTGACTGGGGGGGTGGGGGGTGAGAGGGGATGGCACGGCACAACTTACCTAGGGGACTCCCACCAACCATATATGCATGAAGCCCCAAAAGCGGGGATAGGTCTATCTACGTATTTATATTGCACTTGATGAATCTCATGAAATCTACTGTGACAGCCATCTTTAGAGAGAATATTTTAAAATACCTTGTCCATTCCAAAATTTGTCAGAGGCCAAAAAAGGATTTAGAAACAAGGATATCTAAAACAAAACATTTACTGAAATCAGGAAAGATGCAAAGAATTGCTAGCTTTGAGAGCCATCTTCTGGTGTATGCTGGTAATTCTTTATTCACAGGCTAATACCGGGTGTCTTAGCAAACATCTGACAAGTTTTGCAAAGCTATTTTTAAAATGCTGCACTATTGCAGCATTTCAGTTTTTACATTTCAGATAAACAGTTGGAAATCAAAGAAATAGTGAATTTAAAGTTCTGAACAAGAGTGCATGTAAAGGTCAAATAGTTCAAGGTGTTTTTAAAACACCCACAGTGGAGTATAAAAGAGACCCCCCTACGTGTGTTACTCTTCTAATATGTAAAATATTTATAAAAGTAGAAAATCACAACTCAATAAAAAACACGGTTACCCACCTTTCATAACTGCTGCTGTTTGAGATGTGTTGCTCATGTCCATTCCATTCAGAGATCTTTACTTTAGCGGTATCTATAGGGCCGGCTGTGTTGCCCCCTTAAGAGTTGCACTCATGCGCTGGTATATTAGGCGCTGCTGGCCCTATGCCCTCTCCGTTCCTTCTTGCCAACAATCCAACAGAGGGGCAGGAAGAGGGGGTAATGGAATGGACAAGAGCAACACATCTTGAAGAACAGTTACAAAAGGTGGGTAACCATTTTTTCTTCTTCGAGTGCTTGCTCATATCAACTCCATTGTAGGTGACTCACAAGCAGAATCTTTGGAGGTGAGCTTGGAGTTCACAGCCTTGCAGACTGTAGCACAGCTCTACCAAAGCCAGCGTCATCCCGAGCTTCCTGGGTCAATGCATAATGCGACGCAAACATGTGGACGGACGACCAGGTTGCGGCCCGACAGATTTCTTGGATCGGCACCTGCGCCAGGAAGGCTGATGATGCCTGTGCCCGAGTTGAGTGAGCCATTAAAACTGCCAGTGGGGATATCTTTGCCAGCTCATAGAAGTAACAGATGTATGCCGTGATCCAGGACGAGATTATCTGTGCGGACACAGGGTGATCTATCATCCTATCTGCCACTGCAATGACATACGGAACAGCTTCATTCTGAGTATGCAGAAAGCCAGTGCCTGCTTGACATCCAGAATGTGATGCCTCCCTTCCTCATCCAATGCATGCAGCTTCAGGCAGAGGACCAGTAAAAATATATTCTGACCAGTATGAAACTGGGACACCAGCTTGGGCAGGAATGACAGGAGAGGTCGCAGCTGCACCTTGTCCTTGAAGAAAGCCATATAGAGCGGCTCCGAAGTGAGCGCCCTGATTTCCAACACCCTATGGGCCAACGTTATAGCGATAAAAAAGGAGACCTTCCAGAACAGCAGGAGAAGGGAGCAAGAAGCCAAGGGAAAAGGAGGACCCATGCATCTGGACAGCATTATGTTCAGTTCCCAAGGGGGGACCAGCTGCCGGATCTGCGGGTAAAGGTGCTTCAGCCCTTTAAGGAACACACTGTCATAGGATGGGCGACGAAGGACCCACCCTGGACTGAGGTTGCAGCGCCGAGATAGCTGCCACGTGGACCTTTATGGAGGAAAACGACAACCCCTGAAGTCTCAGATGCAACAAGTAATCTAGGACGTCCTGCAGCAAGGCTTGCTTGGTCCGAAGACGTCTCTCTGCAGCCCAGCACTCAAACCTTTTCCACTTTGCCAGGTAGGTCGCCCTGGTTGAGGGTTTCTGCTGCCAAGCAACACGTGCTGAGCACGGTACGAACATGCTCTTTCATTTACATTCAGCCACACCATCAGATGCAGCGCCACCAGGTTTGGGTGCAGCAGGTTGCCATGGTTCTGCGACAGTAGATCCCAAAGAGGCAGCAGCAGGGAGCTGGCTGACGATAGGTCCAACTGCATGCTGAATCAGTGCTGAAGGGGCCATGCCAGAGCCACAAGGATGACTTCCGATCTGTCCTGGTTGACCTTCACAGGGACTTGGTGGATCAATGACACTGGTGGAAAGGCATACATAAGCACCTCATCCACAGAATGAGGAAGGTGTGCGAGAGGGAACCCCCTTCCAGACTCTGGATAGAGCAGAACTGGTGGCACTTACTGTTCTGCCTGGACGCCAGCAGGTCGACCTGGGGAGTTCCCCACCATTGGAAAATTATGTTAACCACCTCCAGATGGAAGGACCACTCGTGGCAAGACATGCTGAAGCTATCTGCAAAGACATTCCTGCAGCCATGCAGACGGGTAGCAATCAGATGAATGGCATGCTGCACACAGATGTCCTAGAGGCTGAGCATCTGGCTCCTCCCTGCCTTTTGATATAGTACATCGCTGCAGTATTATCCGTCAGGACCTGCACCACCTTGCCTTTCAAGAATGGCTAGCAAGCCAGGCAAACTGCTCTGAGTTCCCTTACACTGATCTGGAGGGCCGGGTTGTCCCACATCCAGCAGCCCTGGATGTTGAACTCACCCAGGTGGGCTCCCCAGCCCAGATCTGAGGTATAGGGAGACGAGGGTCAACGACGGGGATGGGGCCGTGAAGGGAACCCGCTGCAGCATTGATCTGGGGTCCAACCACCAGCTCAGGGTCAAAAGGACATGGTTTGGTACTGTGACCAATCTGTCCGTCCAGGGAGTGTCTGTTGGGGATATAAACCGAGACCAGCAACATCTCCAGTGGCCACAGATGAAGACAAGCATGGCTGACAACGTATGTGCATGCGGCTATGTGCCCCACCAGACGTAGACAGGTGTGGGCTGCAGTGAGCACATGCCTTCTTAAATGGCAAATCAGGTCCATGATAGCCTGAAACCGTGTTTCTGGGAGGAAGGCTCTGGCCCACGTGGAGTCGAGAACGGTCCTGATGAACTCTGTGTTCAGTTGCTGTTAATGTGGACTTTTCTGGATTTACTAACAGGCCCAGGTCACAGCAGATGGAATGCACCAAGTCGAGACGTCTCTGCACCTGCTCCAAAGAGCTGCCCTTGATGAGCCAGTCATCGAAGTACGGAACAGATGGACCCCCCATCCCCCGAGGTAAGCGTCAACCAGCGCCATGCACTTTGTAAGCACCCTGGGGACCAAGAGAGGCCAAAGGGTAGTGCCGTGATTTGGAAATGGTACCCTCCCACTACAAAATGGAGAAAGCGCCTGTGACCCAGGAATATAAAAATGTGGAAGAAAGTCTTTCAAGTCAAAGGCAGTCTCCCAAATCCAGAGAGGGCATGATGGGGACCAGGGAGATCATGCAAAACTTCAGCTTCATGAGAGACTTGTTGAGGCAGTGCACATCCAGGATGGGTCAGAGGCAGGGGTGGGCAAACTTTTTGGCCTGAGGGCCACATCTGGGTACAGAAATTGTACAGCCGGCCATGAATGCTCATGAAATTGGAGTCTGGGGTGTAGGCTTCAGCTGAGGAGGCAGGCAGGCTCTAGGGTGGGGCTGGAAATGAGGGATTTGGGGTTCAGGAGGGTGCCCCGGGCTGGTATAGATGGGCTCAGAGGACAGGAGGGGAATCAGGGCTAGGGGGTGGGAGCTCAGAGGGTGCAGGCTCTAGTCAGCGCTTACCTCGAGCGGCTCCCGGAAGCAGCAGCATACCCCTCTCCAGCTCCTATGCGGTGCTTCCCCTGCAGCTCCCACTGGTGGAGCGGCGCAGCAGGGGAACATGCCACTGCTTCCAGGAGCCATGCGATGCATCCCCCGACCCTGCTCCCTGGCGGGAGCTCAAGGGCCAGATTAAAAATACTGACAGGTTGGACGCAGCCCCATGGCCATAGTTTGCCCACCCCTGATCTGAGGCCTCCTTTCACTTTCAAGATTGGGAAGAACCAGGAGTAGAACTCCTTTCCTGTCACGCCCTGAGGAACCTCCACCACAGCCCTTAGACGCAGGAGGTCCTTGACCTCCTGAACGAGGAAGTGCTCGTAAGAAGAGGGACAGGAAAGTGAGGGGGGGCAGCAGCGGCCAAAAATTTCAGGGTACAGCCCCATGATATTATAGCCAGAACCCAGCGATCTGACATAACCTGCAACCAGGCTGAGTGGTAGAGGAACAGGCGGTTGAGGAAAAGTAGCAGTGGATCTGGAGAATTGACTGGGGCATCACTCTCAACCATGCCATCAAAATGAGTGTTCCTGCCCCACAGAATGGTTGGTCTGGCCAGTTTGCGCAGGTGAGCGAGAGGTAGAAGGGCAGTGATGACTAAAAGTAGTGTCCCTGTCCTCTCTTTTTGCAGGTCCAGGGTGAGACTGCCATGACCTCAACGGAGCGGGGGCCAGAATGGTTTACGCACCAACTGCAGTGTGTGGACAGTCAGGGTGTCCTTCATCCCATGCAGCCTTACATCAGCCTGCTCAGAAAAAAAGACCACTTCTGTCAAAGGAAGATCTTGTATAGAGGTCTGCATCTCCTGGTAGAAACCTGCAATCCTAAACCAAGAGCTGCGCCTCAACCACTGAAGATGCCACCACCCTGGCTGCCGAGTCCGCCATGTCCCTGGCCATCTGAAGAGCACAGCAAGCTGCTGAAATACTCTCCTGCACCAATACAACAAAATCCTGGCCCTGGTCCTGTGGGGAGTCAGTCCTTCAATTTATGAGACTCTCCATAAATTCAAGTACAGCAGCCCAGAAGGGCTTGGTGGTTTGCCACAAGAAACTGTAGACTTGCAGTGGAATAAATTTTCCTTCCAAACAAGTAGAGTCTTTTGGCCTTATTTCGTGGCGTGGCGCTGGTGTGTCCCTGCTTCTCCTTTTCACTGACAGCAGAGATCACCAGCAAGCCTGGAAAAGTGTGGATATAAAGGCATTCGAAGTTTTTGGCCGGCGCAAAGTGTTTTTTCTCAGCCTGCTTTGAGGCAGGAGGGATGTAGGAGGGCATCTGCCAGATACCCTTGGCAATTTTCAGGCCCCTTTCATGAATGGGTAGTGCAATACATGTAGAAGTGGAGGCTGACAGATGTTGAAGAATGTGTCCTCTTGCTCGGCCATCTCCACCTGCAGGCCCAGGTTGTTCGCCCCCATCAAAGCAAGCCTCAGGGTCCTTAAAGTCGTCAGGTGGGCTGGCACTGGAAGGCCCCATGACCATTTCATTAGGTGATGAGGAGGAGGACTGAACCAATGGAGGGGGAGGTTGGTGGTCCTCCTCTGCTGGGAAGGATAGCTTAGGCATAGGTGTAGCCTCCTGAGCCTTGGTCACTGGGTGTGTTTCCGATACTGGGGCCAGTACTGACGGTGCCAGCGGTCGCTGCTCCATGGCTGCTGCAGGCGATTGAGCTGATGGGGGCAATACCATGACCAGAACCTCCTAGATGTTCCAACATGGCCACTGAACAGACCGCTGTCCTGACTGCCACTGCCCCAATGCCACCACTGGCCCAGATGCCCAGTCACGCCGCTGAGGTTGAGGTGATGGGTTCAAATGTCCCTCTGTTCCAGAGGAGCCCCCTTCCAGGGACCACAGAGGGGCTGTCAAGGCCTGAGTTTGCCTTGAGATCACCGACACCAGGACCGCTCCCAAGGTGACTGGTATTGCTGGTGCAGGGAGCAGGTGTGGGGCCGGGGCAGGAGGGAGATCATTCCCATGGCATCGGCAACTGGGACTGATGTGGATAACAGGGGACTGGTGCCTCTCTCTTGACGAATCATGTCAAGAAGGTGGCAACCGCGAACGCGGAGACCGACAGTAAGTTCATGATGATTTAAGGAGACTATGCTTCAAGACACAAATGATTTGTACACATTTTGAACAGTTTTGTCCAGGGAAGCAATATATTCAAGATCATCATTTATAAAGATGGGAGTTACCAGCATAAATTGATAAATTACAATAAAGTAAGGTGGGATGCTGGATTACTGGCACTTTCACCAATCCATGAGAACTGAAACAGCAAGATTTCTAATGCACTATTTTCCTTTCTCCATGTTTGCAGCATTTGTGAGCTCATGCTTATTGTGCTAAAGCATCAAATATAGTGTATTGTGCAGGACAGGACTAGGAGCTAAGAGTAAAATTAACTGTCATTTTCTAAATGACTGTTTTACGTTTTATGCCGCCATATCAACTCATGATTCAAAACATAATCCTGAAAAGACTATTACAACACAAAATGGGGATAGATATCTTAAGCACCTCAAAAAATGAACAAAAGGTGAATAAAGTGGATTTAAATACAGATTAAATTGCTGTATATCACATTTTAAATGGAGAGTCTGAAGTCAAAAGATAAAACTGCTTTCTGTGATAAATACAAGGTTTCCCAGTATCTCTCTGCTTCTAGACTCCAGGATATTCCACATTAAGTCAAAAGGCAGTAGTCACAAAGACCTATTCATCACTTAATATCATGTTATGCCCTCAAAATAAGCTGTGCATAAAGCCTTGTGCTGCCTCTTAGGGGTTAATTCCACCCAAACTCCATTTTAAACATCATCATCCCCTCCTTAAATCAGGTTAGGTGAAGTCACTCAGTTTCTTGCATTATTCAGTGTCAGTCATCACTTCAGTACCTACAAATATGTTCGGTACTTCAGTTTCCAACTAACAGAGTCTGAATATTAATTTCATTTGAGAAGACTAAGGTTTTCCCCATCTTTTGGAAATTGTTTGACCATTAAAACCTTTTATATTTTCAACCCAATAAACTGCCTGCAAAACAATGTTCTTTGTAGTGTTGTTCTAGTCATGCTGGTCCCAGGGTATTAGAAAGACAAGGTGGGTGAGGCAGTATATTTTACTGGACCAACTTCTGCTGGTGTAAGAGGCAAGCTTTCAAGCTACACAATTGTTCTATAGGTCTCGGGCTGAAGAGCTCTGTGTAGTTCAAAAGCTTGTCTTTCATCAATGGAAGATTGTCCAGAAAAAGACTACCTTACCCACCTTTTCTCGCAAAATAATAGAAACAACTCATTTTAGCTACAGTATACTGAGCACAACACACACAGTACTGGGATTAAAGGGATTTGGATGAAATACTTCACAAGAAATAATGTCCGGAGTTCTGAAAAAAACTAACAAAAATACAACTCGTAAGAACGCAAACAAAACAGGTACAAACAATAGATTAATGTGTGCAGAGAAGACCTTCAATGCCAAGAGCTGATAAATGGATTCTGGAACCAGAAATTGTAGATATATGGATCAGTTCTATTAGAAAAAAACATGCTATAAACAGCTGGTAATAGGCTTGAAAGCAGCCTGTAATAAGGTTACCTCTGTTCTGGACTGCTGCTAGCAGGCTGTGGAGTAGCAGGATTTTCTTCTACAGCTTCTGTGTTCTCCTCCACCACATATTTACAAGAAACATCTTGCGAGGTAGACAATTTTCCTTCCTCACTAAATAAAAAGCAGGTTACAATTTAACTTCAGTTATGGATGTAGGGAATTTCATGCAATAGTGGAAGACTGAGGGAAGGGTCCAGACTACATGCAAGTACATGGTTTTTGAATTATGATTAAAGCATGGAAATCAAACACGGGAATCTGGACTCTGTAGACAACCATTAACACATCAGTGTTCTGCCCACTTAAACTGGATTGAAAAAATGCATGAAATACAATGATTACATACAAGTGCAAGGAGGGAATAAAGAATGTGCTTGGTGCTGAAGTGAGAACAATCACAGCCTTTACCGTACATACCGATAGGATTTCAACACTCTGAAGCCAAGAGTATGCAAAAAATAGAAGAAGAAAAGTATAAAAGACTTGAGGTTCCTTTCAAAATTAGCACTGACTAAATTTGTCCATGGAAAAGCACATCAGCAAAACCAGCCTTATATTTCTCTTTTTATAAAGCCACTTATTCGTATTACACTCTACTCATTCAAAATTCCTAAAGAAACCATCTTTTCATTTGGAGGCTAAAGTACAATTGGCATATGTTGTATATCACTAAAACGGACATGATCATTTACGTAGTTGGTTAGTGTTTTTATTCAGCTAGAACTATACATGAAACGTGTGAATTCCCTTACAGCTGTGAAGCCTACAGGGGGGAGAGGTGGAGAGGAAACACGTATCTGTATTTATTAAAAAAAAAATTTCACTCTTCCCATTTGCACTCCAATGCTACATGTTTTTTTTCCTAGCTACTCTGTTATGGGTATGTTCATACCCAGAAGATGTCAGCCAACCACCTTTCATTGATTTCAAGTGCAAACCTTACACCACACCTCTCAAACTGTAAACCTGCCACCATATGACGTAAGTCTGTCCATTTTCTTCCTTAAGATTTAAGAGACTCTCCTCTCACTGTTGTCCCACTACTTTGGTTGTTCTTTCAATGGATCCTCCTGCTTTCATATCTCACTTTACCCAGGTATCCCATCCCATAAGGCTCTGTCCTTGGCCCACTTTTCTGAAGATCCCATCTATAGATGACCTCACTGACAGCTAAAACCTCTGTGCCAATCATAATGGCATCTCTCTACCACTGACCCATCTCCCTCCATTGTTTGTTTGCATTACACTAGCACCTAAGAGCTCATCCATCCAAACTGACATCTCCTTTTAGATGTTTTGCCATTAACTTAAATGTAATAACCAAAACTTAACTCAGTCTGTCTCCTTCAAAACCCTCCCCACTCCACCCATTCTCCATCACACCTGACACCTGCTATCCTTCCTGTCACTCTGGTCCGTAATATGGCTGTCAGCTTTGACTCCACCTTTGTTCAAGACCTGCACAACATCCAGGCCATGTCCAAATCTTCCTAATATTGACTCCCTAACATAGCTAACCCCTTTTCTCTTCATACCACTAAAATTCTGGTCTTGGATCTTCTCCTCTCAGATAGGTTGTGACATGGCCAGAATTTTCTCCCACTTCTGGGTCTCTCCACTGGCTCTCTTTTCTTCACTGCTTGAAATTCAAACTTCTGGTCTTTACAGACCTTCACAACTTAAGTATCTTTACTCTATCAGCTTTCATTACCCATTTATCCGTTTCTTCCATAAGCACTGCCATAAAGAGCAACACTAAAGAGTGCATGAAACACCCTTCCTAACTAGTCCATAAACCTATTACTCTGTTCTCCTTTAAATCCTTCCTCAAGAGTAACTTCTCAAGATGCCTACCAAAAAACAAAAAAGAAAACAAAAAACAAAAAAACCAACCTCAACTGATGACAGATGCCCAGAGGGACTTCTGGTATTTGTTTTGTCTTTGCAAATAAACGTGCCTGTAACTATTTTCCCCATCTTCTCCCCCAAATGTTTTTGATACCTCTTTAAAATTAAAATTCTTTGGGGGCAGGAACTGTGTGTACCTCCAAGTTTGTAATTTAGCATAAAGGGGACGCAATTCTGATTACAGCCTCCAAGTGCTACCTCAATTCAAACAACAGTTGGTAATAATAAATTAGCTGATCTAAAGTAAGCCCTAAATACATTTACTGAAAACCCCTTGTGCAATCTCAAGTTTCACTCCATGGTTCAGGGAAAAAGAGGGAGACTGATCTGAACACCTAAGTCTCTCTGGGACCTTGTCAGTTTCATTATACCAATTTTCTATCAGCAGCAGCCTAAATAAATTCAAATGAGAGAATATGGTAAGAATTTGTTTACAGTGCCTAACTCAAGGAGGAACAGGCCAGAAGGACTGATGCAAATTTCTATATCCTCACTACTTCTAGACATCCCCACATCCCAAAGCCTTCCAAAGCAGCAAATGGGGTTGTAGCCACACAAATATTGACTCTAATGGGAGTTCTACTGCTCCCACAAAATTCTGTGCACTGCTTTGAAACATTTACAGATTAGGATTACAAGGAATGAAAAGGTGCATGATTACAATTGTCAGAGAGCTGATTCAATCAAAGCTCACCATACTGCACTCTGGAACATTCCCCCGGTATGTGGGATTGCAAGTTACATGTTGTCCTTTTCCAAGCTACTCTCTCATCTTTCACATTGACCTGATCTCTGTCTTACTAGGTATGTTGTTAGTCTAGGGGACTTTTGTCATAAACAGATAGCTAAGGGTTAATATTTCTTTCACCTGTAAAGGATTAACAAAGGGAACCAAACACCTGACCAGAGGACCAATCAGGAAACCGGATTTTTCAAAGCTGAGGGAGGGAATGTTTGTGTCTGCGTCTTTGTCTGGCTCTCAGCTATGAGAGGGGTCTTCTATCTTCAAGCTTCTAATCTTCAGTTTCAAAGTTGTGAGTACAAAGGTAGAAAAAACAATAGGCTGTTATTGGTTTTTTTGTATTTACATGTGTGTAGTGGCTAGAATGTTTAAATTGTATCTCTTTTTGAATAAGGCTGTTTATTCATATTTTTCTTTTAAGCAATAGCCCTGTATTGTCACTTTAATACAGAGATTAATTTTTTTGTCTTTTTCTTTCTTTTTATATAAAGCTTTCTTTTTTAAAAACTTGTTGACTTTTCTTTTCCTAGTTATGGCAAGGGGATAGGAATCTCTGTGCCAGGATTACTGTCTCTCTCAGGGAAAGACTGGGAGGGGGGAAAAGAAGGAGGGGGAAGGTAAATTGTCCTCTCGGTTTTGTGTTTCAAGGGATTGAAGCAGGGAAATCTCCTAGTATACCCAGGGCGGGAAAATCTGGGAGGAAGTAAAGAGCAGGAAGGGAAATGGTTTATTTCTCCTTGTTTTAAGAATCCAAGGGATTTGGGTTCTTGGGGTCCCCAGGGAAGGTTTTGGGGGGACCAGAGTGTACCAGGCACTGGAATTCCTGGTTGGTGGCAGGCTATCAGATCTAAGCTGGTAATTAAGCTTAGAGCGGTTCATGCTAGCTTCTCAGTTTATGAACGCTAAGGTTCAAATCTGAGTAGGAAAGCTATGACAACTTTCCTTTCAAATTAAAGGTATTTTGGGACTTTCATCTGAAGCTCAGGTCTAACTATATAGTCTTCTTCAGAGGGTTAGAAGTCAAAATATCTTTCTACAATTTTTTTTCCCACTCTTCTATGGCTCTCAGAACTTACAATTCTATAGCAAAGTACTTGTGAATGGAAGGAGCTTAGGCAGGAGGTAAAAGAACCACAATAGTAGTAACTGACTTTACGCGGCATGGATCAAAAAAATAAGGACCAGTCAAACTAAAAATGGACTATAAAATTCAAAGAGACAGGGATAGACGAGGAGAATAGTTAGATGTGTGATTTACTCAAACACTGGCCAAAAAGAGTCATTGCAATTTTTTTTCTATATACAGAAGCATCACCATCATGTAGCAGTAAGGGGATATATGCTCTAAACACAGTTCTGCTGCTATTGCACAAGTAATTTTGGATTCAGTTTTAGACACCTCATGATCAGAAATTCTTTTAATTTGATAATGTAACTCAGAAAAGCAGCAACAATTACAGTGCTGGAAGGGACCGGGGGGGGGGGGGTGTCTCCTGAGGTAGGAAATCTAACTAGAAAACTCTGCTAAAAAGCTATAAAACTCTTACAAAAATAAAAACTAACTACAAAGGCAGTGGCAAGACCAAAAGAGAAAACTTTAGCTCCAGACACTGGACATTCTGATCCAAGCCATATGGCAGTAAGAAGGAACTGGAGCAGCAGTCCAGTCCTCTCTGCTCCACCCTTTAATTCCTTTGGTTGAAAGCAGACAGACGGCACGGGTGCATATATGGACCAAAGGGCACTGCTTGAAAGAATTCATCTACAGTGGAAGACACGTAGGGACCAATACTCAAAGCAGCAGGTCACTCACCCAAAAGCCCAGGTCACACAAAACCTTCCCTAATTGAAAAAACAAGTCTCAATCCAAAAACTGACATCTCAACACAATTTGGTTAACAGTTCAAAAGGTTTTGTTTTTGTTCCAATGCAGAATAAAACCTAGCTCCATAACCTCTATTGAAATGTACATATGAATGAAAGCTCAGATAATGGAAAACTGGAGTCAGATTGTTAAGTTTAAAATCTCTGCATACAGATGTCTAATTAGTGTCTTGGAAACCATTAGTTCTATGAAATACTCCCAAAAGGACCGAATAAAATGCTCAGCTAACATATCTGAAACATTTTTGAAGGAGGAACAAAAAAAATGTGTATACCTCGAGTGAATAAGAGAAATGAACTAGGTTTCCTCACCTTTTGAAGACAGCTGTTTCAGTTTTAGCATCTACAGTAAGGCTCAGTGTTTCCTTCATGCTGCCATTCATTACTGTCTCAGTTACCTTGTCTGCATTTTCTACATCATCTTCTCCATCTGAGCTGGCCTCCATAGCAACACTTCCTTGGGCTGATACAGAGAAACAAAACAGGATATAGCTAATGATTTTTATAGTTAATGAGCAAGTACAAATCAGTGAGGATGTGTAGGAGGATAACATCTACTATAATCATACATAATCTTCCTGCAGTTTTGTTTACTTTGCAAATCCCACACAGCAGGTAAAAATTAGGGCTTGTCCACAAAGGGAAATTTACTGATAACTCATTTTAACGCTTATTTTGGAACAACAGTATTCACACAGGGAATTATACTGGTATCATCATACTGGTACAGGTTTCCTCTTAAGTTACCTATGTAAACAACCCCATAGTTAGGTGTGAAGATCCTGGAATTCTAGCACTTATGTTCATTAACAATGCAATTGGGAAGTGGGATAACATGGGTTTGATCTGGTAATTTTTAATCCACTTTGAGCATGTGCTGGAAAAGGTAGATGACAGGAGGGAGAGAAGGGCACACAGAATGTTCACTGCTGCATCCAAAGACTCAAGAGGCTAAAGACCATCTTAACTTATTAAAAGCTTTGCCCAAGTCTCACTGACTAATAAAAAGTAAAGTTAATATTAACACAAATAGCTCGCTTTTATACAGTGCTTTTCTTCCGTGGATCTCAAAACTCATTTCAGAAGAGGTCAGTATCCTTACCCTCCATTTACCAATGGGAAAACAGAGGTGCTAAAAGGGAAAATGACTTGCCCAAGATCTCCCAAGAAGCCCATGGTAGAAGTGGGAAGTCCAATGCTCTACTCATTTAAGCCACTCTGCTTCAGTTATTCATTTGCACATAATTTGAATAATTTCAGTGCACTTACCCTCTGGCTGTGTTGCAAGTGCAGATACATTTGCACTCAGGGGATCCATTGGTTCTGTGTTTGTTTCCATTTCTACAGGAGAATTGCTTCTTAAAGACTCTTTAGAACTTAAATACAAATGAAAGTGAATTACATTTTGGAAAAAGATTTCTAAACATTAAAATGAAATTTGCTCACATGCAACCAGAACCTTTAAAAATAATGTTTCTATCAACTCCAGAATCCTACTGAAACCAATTATATTAAAACCCATCCAAGAATATGAAAAGAATTTTAAGGATGCAAAGTCAAACACTAAAAAGTTAGGAAACGCTAGAATTAAGATTTCCTGGTTTACTATCATGAAGAGCGTGCATGTGTGAGAGAGAGGGGCGCACTGGATAAAAAGGACATGCGTAATTTTTTTTTTTGCCCCTTGCAATTTCCATTTCAATATATTTTCAGCTATATATTGTCCCTTTCAAGGAAATGGTATCCGGGCAAGAGGGTTGCTCAATCTCCATATCCAAATCAAATCAGTGCCATCTCTGCCAGTGAGGTTGATCAACCACCAACCACAAACATATATAACATGGATGCTTGTCCACTGATATCTGGATTAAGTTCTCAAAATTTATACATCCCACAGAACCCCAGATAGCACATTTCTGCCACTTCCAATCTGAAATAATTGTAAATGATTTCTTGCCCTGATTCAGCAAAAATATCCCTATTCATGAAAGCATGCGTTTTAAGTCCCATAAAAGGCAATGCTCCGTGCAGGATAGCAGTCCACCCACATGCTATCAACTGCAGAATTAGGGTCTCGTTTTGAAGTGAATTTGAAACAGTGGGTTTGTTCCTTCACTATTCCAAGGGCACAAGATACAATTTACACATTAGGGACTGGGACCCCAAAACTGCAGCAGAAACCTTGAAATTATGCAGCTCTGTTCACCTTTACTTCCAAGAAGTATAGCTGAGACAATATCCCTTGTGTTATTTAAATTTGATAAATTCAATTTATTGTACAATGCCCCCAAATTTTCAATTTTGAAATGTGCTGTAGATTTTGGTACTGTCAATGTTTAATTGCATTGCAGAAGCTACAGGAAAAAGATACAGATATTGGCAGGTAGATAAGGAACAGTTTGCGGTTTTGTTACCTATTAAATAGTTGGATGCTTGTTACAGAGAGGGAATACATCTCTTTCCCATCATCTATGAGCAGAGGTTATTTTAAGCTTGGGAGGGCAGTTTGAATTACTTGGTCCTCATGCTAGTAATTCTTGACAAGATAGCTGCCAATAGCACCCTGCCCCCATTTTGGGCATGCTGTAGTGTTTCAAGTGTAGACTAGCCCTAAATGAAAAAGTACATTCTGAAGCACAATAATTTGGCAATTTTTTTTTTGAAGATTCACATTTATGGGGATATTTACATGGCTACAATCTCATTATACCTAGGTCTCTGATTATTTCTGATGTAAACCAATATGCAGCAAAAAAGTGCTAAGCACTTCGAAGTATTATGGGACTCTCTAAGCAAGTCACCCTGGGCTTCTTGGAGTGGATGAATTTTCAGTCATATACAAAACTATTTTCTTTACATCACAAAACAGAGCCATCATAGACTCTCTCAATTTATTCCATATTAAACAGCTGCATGTGTCACTTAGGCCCAATCTACAGCCACAGTCCACTTATATTTAAAAAAAAGTGTGGCTAGGACCCAAACATCCTAGCAATCAACCAAATTGATTAGCAAGATATGATTAGATACCATCTACACCAGAAATTGACTGTATCTGGGTCTCCTGAGTAGATTTAGTTAGAATCATAGAATATCAGGGTTGGAAGGGACTTCAGGAGATCATCTAGTCCAATCCCCTGCTCAAAGCAGGACCAATCCCCAGCTAAATCATCCCAGCCAGTGCTTTGTCAAGCCTGACCTTAAAAACCTCTAAGGCAGGAGATGCCCCCACCTCCCTAGGTAACCCATCCCAGTGCTTCACCACTCTGAGTGAAAAAGTTTTTCCTAATATCCAACCTAAACCTCCCCCACTGCAACTTGAGAGCATTACTCCTTGTTCTGTCATCGGGTACCACTGAGAACAGTCCCCTTTCAGGTAGTTGAAAGCAGCTATCAAATCCCCCCTCATTCTTCTCTTCTGCAGACTAAACAGTCCCAGTTCCCTCAGCCTCTCCTCATAAGTCATGTGCTCCAGCCTCCTAATCATTTTTGTTGCCCTCTGCTGGACTCTTTCCAATTTTTCCACATCCTTCTTGTAGTGTGGGGCAGTTGTAGAGTAGATGACACCCTTATGCACAATATCCCTTTTAACTCCACAAAAAATCCGCAACATGGTACAGCAAACTACCATTATGTTTAAAGCAGAACTCCATAATGTATTATGCAAACACTTCTGCAAAAGCCATGCATATGCCCACTGAAAGGGGCTAGTGCCAGCTTCCATTATCATTGGCAGCTGGTACCCTGGGCTGAAGAATAATAAAATTCTCTTACTTTAGAGAAGATGTAAACTCTGAAAAAGAAGCCCAGCCAGTTTCTTTTCCTGGTATAGGTTCTTCTGTGCTCCACACATCAGACCCAACAGAATCCAAATTGGCACCATGTGCAGTTTCCATGGGTACGTCAAAGTTAGCCGACCAGTTTGGTGCTAGAAACAGTGACAATTTCAATGATAAGGTATTTAGAAATTGATATAATTCACTTTTCTTAATATGTTATGAGTCTATACATGCACATATAGCTAACCTGAAACACTGCAAAGTCCCTAATTATAATAGGAGCTTGCATAATGTACATATAGAAGAGCATACACTATGCAAAGTTAGAAACCAAATACAATTCACAAATACAAAATTAATTTGGTCTCTGAAGCTAGAGCAAAATACGACGATAACTCATGGCATTCTGCAATCAAGACAATCTACCAAATGATACTTAAAATTAAAACTAGTTCAATGGAGTTACACCTGGGATGAATATAGTCCAACATTTTACAGAAAAATATGTATTTGTTTCTGTCAATACCTGTTTCTAAAATTGCAAAGTTTTTTAAAACTAAGTGTTCTTCTCACTGTTTAGCTTGTTTATTATGCATGTTTTTCTTAGCTTCAACAAAGAAAATAAATTAATCAGTTCACTAACACAGTGCTGCAAAGTTTGTTGCAAAAAACAAATGAGGACTTAACATTTTAAAATTTTTCCCATTAGGATTTTAAATTTTGGAGGAAGTTTATTTTGAAAATAGGTCTCTAACTTAAAGTATTTTGAATGAGTACTCTATCTTCCCATAAGCAAATACTTGTTTTCAGTATCATTTACATTCATAAAACAGGCTGAAAAGGAAGCTCTGTGACTAACTAAAATGTTAATAGGAAATCCCAATCGAGACAGATTTGGAAGAATATCCACAATGATCAAAACTTGTTGGACACAGATGCCAGGGACACCAATCTGACAAAAGGAAAAAAAAGAAAAAACCCTCATTTTGTTTTGTTTTTATAATTCCTTATAATCAATATAAAAAATGCTTAGGATTTTTGGTTTAATTTAAATCAGTTTTATTAAATCAGTGCAACTTGTATGTGCAGACTCAATTTAAAAGAGGTTATATCAGTTTAGCATGCACCTGTGAATTTACTGATGCGACCCAAACTGACCTAATCCATGTTTAAACTGATAAGAATTATCTACAAACAAAATTGCACCACTTTTACTAAATCAGTAAAAAGTAAAGTTGTGCCTTTAGTAAAAGGGATACAACTGTGTGTTCAAACCAGGCTTAAGAGCCCCTAGAAGTCTAATGGCTTAAAACATGGGCTGTAGATACAGACATTTGAAGTCATTTGTTGGCTCCTGCGTAAAACTACTGAAAAAGAACCAGCATAGAGTAAAAGTTTGTCTGAAACGGGTACATGTTTGTCTGAAACGGGTACATATTTTCTGCTCACAGCCAAATTTTTACTTTCACTAGTTTCAGTAAAGATATCAAATGGTTTAGACTGATGGTCTCCAAACCTTATTAGTTTTAAATAGATTCAAACTTGTTTAAACTACACATCCCTTTTGGGGGAAAATCAATTACTTTTTTAAAAAAAACCCAATCCATTTTATAAATAGAATACTACACTACCATGTGTCTGACTCAGCCAGACACCTGAGGTGCTCATACTTGACAAGACTCACATCCTGCTATTACGACTTCACTCAGAAAACCTCATGTTGCAAAAGTGAGAGATTAAACTGCAGGGACCTCAGTAAAGTGGGAAGGAAGACAAAACTTAACTACGCGCTACCACTTAACTGAATGACCATTACATTTTCCCACACTGATAACTTGCAATCTAATTCCTCCATCAGGTAACCTACGCAGATGGAGGCAGTAAGATAAAAACCACCTACGTTCATTTAAGTCCACTTCCATTTTGTCTTCTGTATTGGTATTTGATTCAAACAAGTCTTGTTTTGTTCCATCCTCTTCTTCAGAGTCTGTACTTTCTTCACTGTCCGTACTGCCCGAGCTTCACAAAATAGAGATTGTTTACATTCATTACTGAGAAGGAATTCCCTGGGGTGCATTGGGCTAGTGGAGTTTTCCCAAGATTAAAACAGAACTGCAAATCAAGTTAGCATGTAGGAATGAGGCAAGTCTGACCATAAACACTGAGGGATCAGTTGGAACTACACTGCAGCATTAGCTATTAAACTTATTCTTCAGCACTGCCAGAAAGACATAAGATTTTAGGGTGTTTTTTGACTTGACAAAGTTAACTGATCCATCTCCTCTCCCACAGCAACAAGGGAAAGGAAAGATGGCTGTTGCTGCCCTCACGCAAGGGCAAATAGGAAAGTGGAGGGAGTATAGCTATGGGCCAGGCCAAACACACAAAAAAGCAGAGACGGATTTCTTAATTTGTTCCACATAGGGCGCTGCAAATGCCAGAGGAGGCCCAGAAGTAGTCCTAAGGAAAGCAGGGCAACAGCTTCCCCACTGACATCCCTTCCAGACTGACATCCAGGTTGTTCCCTCACTTCTGCATGGACATCAGAGCACTGGTAACCTGGCCCTATACACATTCCTAAATGCAGCAGCAACATAATGGTCTGGCACATAAATTCCTGATCACAGGTATTTGCAAGTGGAGGGAGAATAGATAATAGGGTATATGGTGCTACTGTGGAAAGGTCAGAGGAGACATTCCAAAGAGATCCCTGAAAGGAAACTCTGGATGACTGAGTAGAAAGCTGAAGGGGCAGTGGAAGCACTGGGGAAAACAGATTCCCCTCAATCTGCTCTTTGAAAAAAATTCTCCATTACTGCAGCACAAGGAGGGGGTCCTTGGCACTACAGAGCCTGAGTACACTGGCCTCCTGCTGGTGTAGCATGCTGAAGGGAAGGCAGGCTCCTTGGGTTGGACAGCTCAGTGCCTCTGGAAATCATAACCAGGAGGATGACTGCAGAGATTTGGAGCAAGTGGCAGTAGAGGAAAGGAGCAAGGATGGAAGAAAAAAGGAAAGCTGAAGAAGTGCTGAGTAGCAAAGAGGGTTGATGCCTAAAGCTCTTAGGGAGGCAAAAGATGGAAGGGACAGGTGCTGGGCCCATCCTCTAATAAGTTATCTAAGAACAGCAGCAACTACTCAATTTGTGTCTGAATTCTCTGTGTTAGGCAGGCCTTCAAGCGGTCAAGAATCTGTACGAACTGATGTACTCAGTGAGAACAGTGAGGTTCTTCTGTAGTACAAATTGGATGGAAAACAAACACTATTCACCTGGATCGTCTCTGGGATTCTGGTGTAAACGCAATGTGTTTTTCTTCCCATATATCTTCTTCATCAGAACCACCATCATCAAACTGCTGTATTCTCTCCTTACAGCATGCCTCAAACAATGCAATATTCCCCTACAGCAGAACACAAAGCAAAAATATGAACAGGAGCAAAGACCCTTCACAAACTGTACACTAGTCCATCTCATTTCTGTGGTTAAACAATTTTACTATAGTCTCAGAAAAGGATAAAGGTGCATATAAAGAGCCCACACTATATCCCATGAATAAGATATGCACCCAGATTCGGATTAATCAGCTTTGACTAAGTTTTCTATGAGGGCAGTTCAGGAAACTCTGCCCTACAAGGGTGCCTGTTTTACCATTTCCTGCTCACTCCCTGAACATAGCTAAAGAATGTGAAGTTTTGGTGACATTTTTCCCATTGTGGATTCTCTCTCAGCTCACTGCACCAACGAATGCTCCATATTTTGCGGGGGAGTGGCGGGAGGTTGAAGGGAGAGGCACACACAGTCAAGGAGGGAGGGGTTAGCACACCAGAGACACATTTTCTGGGGGAAAGATCTTTACACTTCTGTCCCCTTACTCCTTTAACCTGGCTGACTAAGACCATACTTTGCATTTTGGTGGAAGATTGAGCAGCTACTACCCACACACTATAAACTGAATAAGCAAACAGCACAGGCCCAGAGAATGAGATCCAAGTCTATTCCTGAATCTGAGGGCTTGTGTACCCAGTGCAGCAATATGCACTGAAGCAGTGTAATTTCTAAAATACACCAACATGTTATGCAGTAATTGTCCCACACAGATGCTGCCGGCATGCTCTAGAAGTTCCCTATGGTGTACTAACTTAGTTCTGTCAACAAATACAACATTACCATGAGCTAGGGAATTCCTAAAGCAGTGGTTCTCAAAGTGTGGGGCATGTCTCCCTAGGGGGCACAGAAGGGATGACAGGACCATCCCCCATAGAGGATGGGAAGGGAATGCCATGCTTCCAGCCCTGCTACGCCCCCAGATCAGCTCAGTCTCCAACTCCATTCAGACTACAGTCCAGCTCCACCTCCAGGCCCAGCTCTGCTCTCACTCACAGCTCCACTCCACACTCCATCCTCAGTCCAGCTCTGCCCTCATTCCTTCTCCGTCCCCAGACCAACTCCTCCCAAGCCCCAGCTCCTCCCCCAGCTCTGCCTTCAGTCCAAGGTCTGCTCCTGAGGAAGCTTTGACTGGGCAGTAATGGTTGGGGGCAGGGGGTGAGGGGGAGGCGGGAACGGCGGCGGACAGGGCAGCGCATCTGGAAAAGTTTGAGTGGCACTGTCCTAGAGCATGGCAGCATGGGTCTACAAGGGCCAGTTAGCACATAACACATTGACACACATCCCTCTAGTACGCTATGCTGCATTGTGCAGACAAGCTCTGAGGACCTCTACCACAGCAAACAGAAAGCTTTTTACTGCCTTTCCTTTAGAGCCAGCTAACAGAAGCACTTGTATCTGGTCATATCTTAAAGCGAAAATGGCTCTGCTCAGAAGCTGATATGGAAAGCAGTGACCAAGTTTCCCAATGACATAGAGGCTTTACATCATTACAAGAAAGTGGGGTGGATGAGCTACTCTTCAAAGATAATAGTGAAAAGAATCATTTGACCCACCACCATCCTACATGCTGAACACAAGTTTTAAAGTTTTATTATTTGTTTAGCAGTCCACTCTCAAACACAAAAAAGTCATGATAGCAGCAGGAACGTATACTCACACTTTCATTTGTATTGAGGGTAAAGTTGATATCTGACACTCGATCAAAAGAGACACTGCAAAAAAAAAGTACAGATTTATGTACTAAAAGCAAAAATGATGCTGAAATGTACACAACAAATACAGAGACATTTTCATACTGTGAACTCTTTACTGCGCAAGAATATTAAGAGGACTTAAAACTATAAAACTTAAAAGTGTCAAAGAGTTCTGTGGCACCTTATAGACTAACAAACGTATTGGAGCATGATCTTTCGTGAGTGAATACCCACTTCACCGGATGCATGTAGTGGACATTTCCAGAGGCAGGTATGAATATGCAAGCAAGAATCTGGCTAGAGATTATGAAGTTAGTTCAATTAGGGAGGGTGAGACCCTCTTCAAGCAGTTGAGGTGTGAACACCAAGTGAGGAGAAACTGCTTTTGTAGTTGGCTAGCCATTCGCAGTCTTTGTTTAATCCTGAGCTGATGGTGTCAAATTTGCAGATGACCTGAAGCTCAGCAGTTTCTCTTTGAAGTCTGGACACAAATCAGATGTTAGGAATGGCAATATACAAAAACCTGTAGGAGAACACTTCAGTCTCCCTGAACGCACAATAGCAGATTTAAAGGTAGCCATTCTTCAGCAAAAAAACTTCAGGACCAGACTTCAAAGAGAACTGTGTCCAGACTTCAAAGAGAAACTGCTGAGCTTCAGGTCATCTGCAAACTTGACACCATGAGCTCAGGATTAAACAAAGACCGCGAATGGCTAGCCAACTACAAAAGCAGTTTCTCCTCACTTGGTGTTCACACCTCAACCGCAAGAAGAGGGCCTCACCCTCCTGATTGAACTAACTTCATAATCTCTAGCCAGATTCTTGCTTGCATATTCATACCTGCCTCTGGAAATGTCCACTACATGCATCTGATGGAGTGGGTATTCAACCACGAAAGATCATGCTCTAATATGTTTGTTAAGGTGCCACAGAACTCTTTGCCACTTTTACAGATCCAGACTAACACAGCTACCCCTCTGATACTATAAAACTTAAGTAGTAATTTCCCATGCAGCAAGAAAATGTGTGTTTAGGAGAAACATCTCTCCTACTATAATTCAGTTAAACAATTTATCAAATCATGGGATGTTTTCCATGCACAAAATCTTACAAGGCAGTTAAGCCAATAATATAAAAAATGGCTACCTTTTATCAAATACATGGACAAAATAAATCCAAATAAAATAACTAAATGCATGTAATTTGGTCAAACACCACACCTCAATTTCTTTATTTTTAAAATAGAAAAATAGTGAATACACAGCTCCAAAGAATGTCTACAAACTGACAGAATAAATTTTAAAAAATGAGTTGTCAACTAAGGCCCCAAGTCCATCAAAGAGATCCATGCAGGCAGATTTTACATCTGCCCATGGACTTCAGGAAGACTCTGAAGACATAATGGTCCACCAAGGCAGATTCTTTTGGAAGACTGGACCCTAAATGTAAAGTGTCAAAATTAATTGTAAACGTATTTCCTATGCAAAAAAACCTAATGACCCTTTTCTTACTGACTAGTGAACAGCAAGGAAAAGAATTTCACATGTGAAATTCTAAGTTCAAAAACTAACATTTATTGTCCTTTCAGGCCTAAAAACTGACCTCTCCACAGTGAGCCCACCTGCAGAGTTTCATCTTAAGGACTGCAAACATTCAGTACTCCTCATGTCTAAAATACCCTTCCTGCAGGTGTGAAATAGGGGGGAAAAGTCTGCCAGCCTTTCAGGACAATTCACAGGTATTCTCTCTTTAAGCACATGAGTGAGTTTAAAGTTAGCTGTGCATTTGTTAATCTTCCCCTAAATCCTCACTGCATTAAAGATCTATTGGAGGAGGGGGTAGAAGAGAAACAGCATTTACAGTTCGTTAGATATGACCTTCAAAGTCAAAGCAGACCAATTTTTAGGTCCAAGAATTTTAACAATATTCCTTTCACATAAAAGGACTAGAATCACATAATTGAAACACCATGCAAGTAACTAAAGAATAGCCAGCATTTACAGCTAGAAATTAGGTAAGATTACAAGAAATGAAGTAACTCATATATATGATTTTTTTAAATTTTTTTTTTTTTAATGAGAATCATGTGGTTTCTGATGGGCAATATCAGGGATCAAATTCATAGTGGTAGCTAGAGGCACAACATCTAGGCAGAGTGCACACCTCAAGGGATCTGCATTATATTTATATAAGCATCTTGTTAATTGTGTGTCATCTTCTTGACAGACTCACCCAAGCAGTATAGTGTGCTAGCTCCTATGGCAGGTGTATACCAAAAATACTGTTATCCAAGTATATTTAACTAACTTAAATTGACCTCTTTTCTACAGACTTCCACCTCCTGAAAGTGAATCTTCATCTCTGCACTCAGAGGTTTCATATACAATTCCCTTCCCTGTCGAGAAGGTAGGAGTCAACCTCAATTAGTTTCCCATACTGTTTTGTAGGACAAGCTACAGTAAGGTATCAATAATCAGTATGACAACATTAATCTGCCTTTAACATTTAACTTCTGTCTTGATTCTTTTCAAATTTGTTTTAAAAAGGATACTTTGTGTCATGCACACTTAATTCAATTTAATAAAATACGGGGATCAGATAGAAACTAATACTTATCACCAGCTCCAATTCACTCCTTTTCCAAAAGGGATTCTCAAAAACATGGTCCTTTTTTCTTTTTTCCTTTAAGAAACAAGGATCATCATAAAGATTCTTGGGTTGTGTTTTACCTAGACTAAAACTGTTCCCATTTTTAAATTCTTCACTTACCCTAACTGTAGACGTGTATGTCTGAACTGCTTTGCTCTCTAACACAGATAGATTTATGAAGCCCTTCCTTACTGTCCCCTACAGAAAAGAACACTCATGGATATTTTGCTCCTGCCAACTTTGCCAGGAAAAGTTAATTTCTGCTATGCACAATGGTGTAGAATATACCCCATGTCTATCTACTATGCCTAAAAACTATCCCACCTATGAATTCTGCCCACACCAGAGACATGTGCCAATGGTCTTGTGAATAAGAGAACAGATCCATAGGTTAAGTCTGCTATAAAGAAGTCTAGTTATATAGTCACAAGCAATGTGTTCTCTTACGTAGCTACTGTGGGTTGGAGGGACGAAAGAAATAATAGTGTTGCTCTGAAAAATTGCTCAGGGAAGCTTATCTGCTCTTCCTGAAGCACTCAGTGTAAGAACTGACCATGTTAGCGCTGATAAACAAGGCCAAATGCAGACAGCTCATCATCAGTCAAGGCTGCAATTAATTACTGGGACACAGTCAAATGTGAAATGATGCAATAAAGAAGAAAATCCCAAGTTAAAACCAGCATGAAGTCATACTCACTTCCCGATGTCATCTTGATCAGCAAACTTCTCATCGTTGAAGCCAAACTGGTCAATAAAATTGGACGTCATTTGTTGCATCTGATAATCAGAAAAGGCCTGGCAATCCCAGGACCAACGACAGTGATATAAAGATTCTAATAATACTCTGAATACCATTTGCCCATTTTGCTCCAGAAATAAATTGTGTTAATCTAAACACAGGGGGTTATAAATTAATTTGTTTTAAATCTATAAATTATCTCAGCCACTGAATATACACTGACCCACATTTGATGGCTTTGATGCCAGCTTGGTAGCAGCTCTAATAGGAAAGTTAATCTTCACTCTACATGTGGTCTTAAATATCACCTTTCCCAATGCATTTCCCAGGACACACTGTGACAGGACAGCTTATTAGATGCAGAAGAAAAGCTGCCTTCAACCGTGTCAATATGAAACTTTTAAACCACATGACTCATGGAAGAGGGGAGAACAGGGCATTGTTATAAATAGAAGAAAAATGTGTGGGTAAGATGTTATCAATCTCAACTATAAGATCTAACAGTATTTCTCAATTACCCCCCAAAAAAACCACAAGTGGAAACCAAAAAAGAGTTAATGCAGACATACCACACATCTAAATTTAATGTTGCCAACTCTCACAATTTTGTCGCAAACTTCAAGAGGTGGGGGGGGGGAGGGTTAAGGTTCTTTTTGTTTTTTAAATAAAGTCTCAACAGACCTCAGATTACTGGCTTTAAAACTTGTGAAATTTCCCTTATTTACAATAACTATTATTTTCAGTGGGGCTGAAGCCAAAGTGCTCACTGCCAAAACAGTCACCTCTCTCTACAAACTTTGCATATTGAAGGGAGACTGCAACCTCATTGTTTTCAATGAATCTTAACCCAGGTTACCGTCAGGGAAGATAGCCAAACTCTGGACTGTATGGTTAGTCAGCTAGACAGGACATGGGAATATGGGAAGCCAGAGATGGCTTGAAAAGGAGGTACTGAGAAGGTAAGGTATAGAGGAATAGGTGATGGCAGAGGGAAAACACACAGGGTTGGGTTGGGGACAGGAAGTTATGAAGATAAAACAGGGCAGTGATGAGGAAGGAGAGGGATACCATGGCAACTTTCTACACTCCTGGCATTAGGAGTGAATAAGGGGAACCTCCATCCAAGCAGCCACTGCAGAAGCCTGCCTTTTTGCATGTGTTTCAGGTAGAATTTTGACCTGAAACATTTACAAGTGCCAATCAGTCCCTCAGGTCTTTTATAGTAGACAGCACTATGTTCAGCAAAACATATGGCTGGCTTAGTAATATTAGACCTTTGCTCTTCCTGCGCTGACTGTCCATATAAAGCATTACTAGGTTTTAGAAAGGCACTAAACACTTCCTCTGTAAAGTACTTTGATAGCTATGGATGAAGAGAACTTATTACTAAATGCATGTGGATGAGAAGATATTCATAAAGCTGTTATGTTAATGATAAATGGAATGATGAAAAACTAAATTAATGGTGAAAAGTCAATTAGATTTTTAAAATTCTATCAGTTTTCAAGTGAAATAAGTGTAGGCAGCAGTTTCTGTTTTATCAAATATATAAGTCATCCTAGTAATAGTATCTTTTAAAGCCTAATAGTGGGAAAGAGCACGCTAGAGAAGCGTTCCAAAAGATAGTTAGCCAAGAATGAGAACCTGCTGACATTTTGACAGGCCAAAAGGCAGATACAAGCTTTGCAAAGTGGAAAAATGAATGGAATCGCTGATAACTTCTGCTTGTTGCCCTTAAAATAAAGGGATCAGCAGAAAGATTTACAGCATGAGACCGTTCTTGGTGGTACCATCTCTAGAGTTTGTCATGAACTTCCCTAAACAAAGCTCATCAAGCAAGAGGGGGAGTCAATTTTACCTTTAAAAATCCTAAAAAAAGGTAGCAGAGCAGGCCTAACATCTTTATGGCATCAAAAATTAAGTTAGAAGTCAGGTGTGAAAAGTTATGAAACATGTCTGAAGATTTACTTTTTATAAAGGAATGATTTCTCCATCCAATAAAGAAAAACATTTTGCTTGCCAAAAGATCCCTTTTGCCTGAGTCATCAGGATCAAATCTACTTTAAAGAGTTATCATCTAGAGCAGCCTGAGATTTTACTTAGGTCTTTGAAGATAAATTTGGAGAGATTTTCATGAAAAGGAAACCACCACTTTTCATATTCAGTTATGCAGACTTGCATTTATTCCTTAACTGTGCCTATATCAGCAATTTTCTGGAAATCTCATGATACTGCACAAGCATCAGCACAGCTCTGCTGGTGCTAGCAATTGTAGGAGCATTAGTGTACACTGGTTAGTGGTAAAAATTCTGACAACCAAGTCATCTAACTTTGCTCACAGCAAGTCCAGACAACACAGTAGTAAAAATGCCTGCAGATGGTCTACAATATCACTCCCACTCTTACCAGCACTAGATTTGATGAGTCTTAAATTTTGCCCACAGAGCTCAAATGTTTGGGATTACTTGTGTGTGCATTACAAATTCTTTCCTGAAGTGTGCTTTGCAAATTGGGAGAACAAATTTCTAGTCATGAGGCAGCAGACTCTCCCTCTAATATTTAAAGTAAGGAAGGTCTTTCAAAAAAAACTGTCCTGAGACTGAATTAATGAAAGTTTCTTTCAAAATGATACAGTTTTAAAATTATTTCTGATGACTGAACTGACTGAAGCATTCCACTGATCAGAGACAGACAGAATGAAGACACACTTCTGGACTGAGGATTCTTCGTTAGAGAGAAATCGAACATTAGAATGAGACTTGGTCAGGAAGCTGAAGAAAAAGCTGGAGGCTGCCTATTTTAGTCTGGGTCTCAGTAAATCTGGCAAACAAAGTAAACCCACCTAAAAAAGGTTAATAGGTTCCCAGAAGATCAGAAGAGTGGAAGGAAAAAGACTACCAGTGCGCTAGACATTACAGTGCCTCCACTTATTCTGGAAAACTGATCTGCTCTTCCTTACAACGGTGTCTCCAGTCTACTGTCTTTCACGTCATACTCAGTTTTCTACAGAAGACAATATATCAAGGTACAGTTCTCTATTCTAGGCTTAAAAAGGACAAGAAGCCGCATGACATACTCTTCTAGGACACTAGAAATATTGTGTTACACCATTACCCCATATAGCATGCAACAGCAATGGTCCATCTGCATTTCTCTGTTGGATTAACTACCTGAACACATGCAGTTGCTGTGACAGTCTAGAAAGAGCTCATACTGAAGTACACAGTTAGAAGATGGTGCCTGAAGACTATGAAGGGTTTCTAAAAGATTCCAAGTTCCTAAAGAAGCTGCTACCTTGCTGAAAACACCAACCCCATTAAATCTAGAATGGTGCAACTAAGATGCCATAAATCACTGAAATATCAGACATGAAAAGTTAACTATAGTTTCAAAAATTAACAAAAACCTCAACCAAACTTTTGGAACAACTGCACTTTATATAATGATAAAGGTATATAAACTTTAAGAACTACAGACTGTGTAACTGTCTCAACCCAAGTACTAAACAGCTAATGGTACAAGCATCAATTTAAGTAACTTTTGTTTAGTAACTTGAATCTATAGCACCTTCAGGATTGGAGATCTAAATCAATGTACACCGTATTCAGATTTTGACAGCTTTCACTTTCCTCCAGAGCCAGAAGAATAAAGAAGATGTACATTGCAAATGGAATGATGCTAGTACAGAATAGCTGTCACCCTTCACCCATCACAAATGGCAAAGTACCAGAAGTGCTTCCAAAAACTATTTTCTAAATGAAAGTGCTAACTCAAGTAGACTGCTGTACAGTTAGTTGGTGCTCTCAAAACCACCACTCACTTGTGTGGCATTACCATATTAAATTCTGTAACACTGTCAATTAGCAAACTATAAATATGTATAGAATTTTAAACTGCACACTGCCTACATTTTTTATACACTTTCCAGTTTCACCACCGAATTCTCCAAATGGTGTTTTGCATCAAATGCAACCACCCATCCCCAAAGACAAAAATCCCACAGAAAAGCTACTTTTACAAAGAAGGCACACCTGTGAACAACGCTGTTAAATGAATTTAACTCACTTGCTGCAAAGAAGAATCCTGTGAAAAACCAGTTTCTTTAAAGTCGATTTCATCATCGCTGGATGAATGAATGTGGCAGGTAGTAACCTAGACAAAAAAAGTTTAGACACCTATTAAACTAAACAAAAGGCTTTGTGTAGATTAGAATTATTATGCAAGGTCATTAATTTCATTTTTAGCCCAGCAAACACACTATTCCAACTGAAAATGCATATATTTCATCCGCTAACATTATATTTGCATGTCACCAGTCATTACATTAGTGTTTGACACCTTTAGAGAATAATTCCATCTTTAACATCTAGCAAAACTAACTCTAGAGTTCCTTCAGTGGATGCTACTTAATAGGTCCAAACTGGCCAAACAGGACAGGTGCAAAACTGTATCTTACCATTTAGATAAAATATGAAATTATTCCAGTTAATAAGGCAGTTCTTCCATGAAGGTGTGCTTATTAACAATTCTACCAATTAAGTGTAGCAGTCATCCACTGCGAATCAAAACACCTTTTACCCAGTTACAGCACTACACAGTTGAAGACCACTGTTTTTGAGGGTGGAAGCTGAATTTGCTTTCCACTGAAGCACTGGCCACTGCTGGAGTCAGCCGCTGTCTTGCCTCACCAGTGTCCAATATAGCAATTGTTATGTGCCCATAAATCTGGAGATGATTTAACAAGGGGGAAAAAAACAGATTTAAAAAACCCAAAAATTAAAAAAAAAAACAAAAAAAAAACCCACATTTTCACAGTTACACATCAGGGTCTTGATCCTCAGAAGTGCCGAGTGCCTACAACTCCTGATTAATTCTCAGAACCCGGTAACTTTACTAAGATCAGGCTTAGTAATGCTTTCTACAAAACTAAAACACTGCATAGCGCAGTTGTTTTCAACCTGTGGTCTGTGGACCCACAGAGCCAAAACTAGGCATTTTAGTGTTCAAGGTGAGCAAGCACATTTGCACCCCCTGCTATTTTTCATTAATTTTCCCACCCCATTTTTTCCACCTCCATGATTTTGCACCCTGGGCAGCTATCCCGCTCTGGTTAAGGCCCTGCTAAGGGGTCTGCAAAAGGTGACTATGAAAATAAAGTTTCAGATCCAAGAAAAGATGTTCCATTTAGCTGATTAAAGGTATGCGAATACCCCCACCTACAGGTCAACCCCCAGAAGTGCTGTCATTACTGTAGAAGCTCACAGTTTAGTGACCCCTCTCATACAGTGTGAAATGCCGTGCCGAGAACAAGGAATGTTTATAGCTGAATTTTGTTCAAACAGTTTTCAGTCTATGACTTTTACAGCAGGAGCCAACAGACCACAGGCTGAACTTCCAAAGGGGCCCAGCATCTCCATTCAAACTTTAAGAGTCAGCAAATGAAAAAAGGTTGAAAACCACTGGCATAGAGAAGAGGGACCAATTCTTTTATTTGCTATTTTGAAACAAATTATCCACTTTCTGAAACAAATATGACAGCCTAAAAAAGAATACCTTTAATGCTCAATTCACGCATAACAAATCAGTTTCACCCCCTAAAAACTACCCATAATCTGAGATCAAAGAAAGATTTGTAAAAGTGTAAAAATAAAACAGCAAGATTCTTCTATGCAATGTTTTTGAATTCATGGCCCCACAGGGGAATGGAATACTACTTGTTTTAAACAACTTAAGTAACCAAATGAATCCTTGGAACAATTCAACAGTAAACTGCAAATTACTTATAAATTATAGTGTGGATTGTGCATATGGTATATTTTCACTTGAAAATTTGTTTTAGGCCTCAATTAGGCATTATAATATGGAATGGAGTAAATCATGTCATCTGATCTTGCTTTCTAGTCTACCAAAACCATCTGTTCAGGATTAAACACAATCCCAATCACTTTTGTTTCAACTTCAAGTTTCTTAAATTTTAACTAGTAAAACTGTAAACAGGTAACTAAAACACAAATAAAATCAAACCAAAGTAAACACTTAAACCCTCAAGTCAAAATTCCAGCTAACTGAATGGGCTTGAAACCAAATTGAGGCATATCTGCAAAACAAACACTTCAGGATTCTTATCAAGCTCTTCGTTTAACACAGTTAGTAGGCTCAAGCAAGTACTAGATTAAAAGACCAGTATCTGAACTCTTGCTCTAGCAGTTACCAAAGACAATAGTGAAACAGTTTTTACAGTTTAAGAAAAATTAGAAGCTACTTAGTGTTGTTTACAAGTACCCATTGTGTATTCACTATCATTTCCAATGTCTTTCTTCTTGAGATTTTTCATGTCTCATGAATGGAGCAATTTACCATTAGGATACACAAATCTTTAAATGCATACCTTTTCTCCATAGAAATCACTTTCCTTAACTATTTAAGATTTTCAAAATAAGAATTGTGTTAAAGGCCCCAAAGTAATAATGTAAGAAAGACTATTTTTGATGGAAGAGATACCATAACCATGAAAAATTGGAGATCTTTATGATGATTAGTTATTTCAATGAACTTCCAACAGCAAACTTGCTTAAAAGTGCTATTTTAATTAGAGAGTACGTCAGACCAGTTAGTGTATTTGGAGAAATCCGACCCCCATTTGTGAGAGACTTGCAGTTATCAGACTCAGGGGGATCTATTACAGAAGAGCTAGGAGTCTTGCATTAATTCAAGAAACTTAAACTGAACATGAGACAATTCAGCATTAAACTCTGTTGGCCCCACTTCGGCTGGAATTCTGTTAGATATACAGTTTTAAAAGGAATAGGGCATATCTATATCAAAGAAAGTTAATAATCCAATATTCTACCTGGCTTAAAAATTTAGACTGATCTAGAGAAAACTTGTAAGAAAAACTGCTGGAGACTCTGACCACACAACACTAGTAATCTATATTTTGGATTAATGTTTGTCAGATTAGGTTATTATTAATCGTGGCAGGTTGTTTTACCCCAGGATCAAGAAAAAGCTTTTCTCAAGCAAAGAAATGTAATGGTTCCACACATTTACCTAAACCATGCAACATTTCTAAATGTCAGGAGGCTATGGAGATTACAAATTGGACCCGAATCACACTGCAAACCTGTGGGCCATTTCAATAAGGCTATAGATCAAAAAAATTCATAGGATGCATTGTTTTCTTGAATAAATATCCAATGCAGTTCTGATTAGTATCCACTACAGATATCAGACAACCCCATGAATTCATTGTTTTTATGCCTTTGTTAGGCAACTCTAGGGTTCTGAATTATTTTTATTTTACATATGGCCTTCTGCTGTGAATCTTGCATTGTTGTACTCTCACATGAAAATTTTAATAAATTAAGAACCGATTTAACAATCTTTATTCATTTTTTGGTCCAAATTAGTGATGTATAATTGCCACTTAGTGAACCCACAAAGAAACCAGTGATCCTTGGAGAAATTAAAAGAAAAAAACCCAATTATAATGAGGCCCAACTAGGCAACCACTTCAGTTTAAAAATAAAATCAATCAAGTCTGTCCTATTTTGAGTTGAGGGACCTGACTGCTGTTACACTGACACTGACTTTAAATACAAACAGAAAATGGTAGCTCTATTTAAGACTATTTCTGCACCTCACAATTAGATGGTGTTTAGCCTTTAAAAGGCCAATGTAAACTCTGAATCACTCAGTGCAGAACAGAATAGTCATGACAGGACTTTAATCAAGGCAAAATTATATTTCTTTATTAAAAGTGAGGTAGGTGTTTGTGTGCATCATTCAATAATGCAGGAAGCAGTTCCACTTTAACTGTATGTATGTAGGCTTGCTCACGTACTGTATATGAAAAACCCCAGCTTCAGCAATTTTAGTCTCAATTTTTCAAGCACTTCTGGATTTACAAAGACCCCAAAGTGACCTCTTCCTGTTGGGTGGTACTTTAAGAGTGAAGTGCAATACAGTATGAGCCCAACTCCAAACACCCTTGCAAAACCATATTAAATTGCCAGTAAGGCAGCCATATTTGCAAAGGAAACCAGGGAGGTGCCGATTCCACAGTGCAGCTACTGGAGAGGTTTGATGACATTCTGTCTGAAAAGCATGATGGCTGAAAAAGCCGCAGTGCAACCGTATCCCTGACACATGGGAAGGGAAAAGGATGCCCTTATAACAGCAGTAACTTTTAAAACTTCATCTTACAAAACCTACTAGATCCACGGTGTTCCTTTTGTTAGTTTCTCCTAAGGAGTTTGTACAGAAGGTCTCCCATCGCTCCCGGACATCATCTGGAAGCTCTAGAGTAAAATGGATGAAAAAAGTTTTAATACCAGTTATCACTCAAGGCAGTTAGTTTTCACTCTTCTCATATCCCAAAGTTAAACTTGCAAAAATCAATGCAGAACATGTTATGCCATACATACAATTGCAAATTTTCTCAGGCACTGTTTATTCTAACAAGGTGTGGTTTTCAGGCAGACATTTCTAGTCTATTAGATGACAATCTCAATGGCTCACTGGTGCAGTAAGCCTGTAACTGTACATGAGTATAAGAAATGTGGGAGTAACCTCATGCACATAAGGACTTGGGAAAGATTAACGCTGCAAGAAGGAACACATGGGATATCTGAGACTGAGAAGGCCTATGCTGGAGAGATTAATTATTCTAGAAGTACCCGTGTAAATAAGCCATTCTCCAGAAGATACTTGACTCAGTGTAGTTTTCATTAGGGCAGGCCACCAGTGTACCATCTATTTTTTCCCCCACACACGTGAAGAATGAATTTTGTTATGTGTACCAATATGGAGGAGATGTGTGACGTATCACCTTCATATTGGTGCACATAACAAAATTCATGTGGTGGGGGTGGGCCCAAGGGGTTTGGAGTATGGGAAGGGACTCAGGGCTGGGACAAAGGGTTGAAGTACAGGGGTGTGAGGGTTCCAGCTGGGGGTGCGGGCTCTGGGGTGGGATTGGAGATGAAGGGCTCAGGGCTGGGGGAGCACTGACAGAGCAGTGGGGTGGAGAAGGGGGCATGTATGCAGTGAGGAAGGGGTTGTTCTCTCCTGTGGCAGCCTGCCCCTGGGGCTATGGCAGGGAGTGAGGATTCCCCCCAGCTCTCTATACAGCAGCATCTGGGCTAGGAAGGGAGAGGCTCTCCCCACCGCAGCAGCTCTGGGACTGGGGCCATGGGATAGGTCCCTCTCCCCTACCCACGGCAGGTCAAGGGGTGGACTGGGGTTGGGAAACGGGCACCTATCCTCTGGCCATGGCAGGTTGGTGGGGGAGAGGGGAGGGGCAGGCTAGGTGGGGGCTGGGAGAGGGGCACCTGTCCCCTGGCCATGGCAGGTCAGTGGGCCAGGCTAGGTGGGATCCGGGCACCTCTCTCCTCGCCATGGCAGGTCCAGGCCAGAGCTGGGTTCAGGTTGGGGAAGGAGCACCTGTCCCCCGGCTGCAGCAGATTCACCAGGGCTAGGCTTCCTAAGCCCCTGTGCAGTGCTTAATAAGCTGCTGTGTGGCCATGCTGCTCAGAGGGAATTTAGCAGGCAACCCCCGCTCACATTTATTTGAAGCAGCCATGGCACTGCTTCCCTAAGTTTGGGGAGACCAAGTCATATAATTTAATAGGTTACCTGGACTTACAAACAGTAAGAAGTCTGCTTCTTTCCCTGGGACAAACAACTTTTGGAAAGAAAGTCCCTATTAAAAGCTGCCTTTTACATTCCTAGCATGATTTAATTCTACAAATCTAACTAACAGAATGACGAAACAAACCTGCTGAAGTTTAATGTTACCTTTAATAAGCTGTTGTACTAGTGTGCTGTTTGGCCCCTTATCAGTACTGTGCACAATACAGTTAGCTATCCTTGTTAAATGACCCATATAACCATGCCGCCTTCCTCCTTCAGCCCTGAAAAAGAGAAGTTCAAATGTTCATCTTCCCAAATAGCTGGCTGTTGAAGTATTTTGTAGTTATGGAACGTTAAGCCTATAAATCCAAGGAAGCAACACAAAAAGTTAGACCAGAAAAGCGAGGAAGCAAAGTACTTTAAATACTCGTAAGGAGAATGAGTAATATATACTTCAAACCAAAACGTTTTTTGGGTTGCTAACACACATTTTTTGGGCTCCCTCTCTGAACTGTTTTTAAAGTACATAAAGCTATCGATAAAGAAAGAGAAGCATGTTTAGTCATCAAGTTATTCTCCTGCTTCTACATAGTTTTGAGGGAAGTTAGTATGGTCAGAATAAGAGTAAAAATCCATGTAGCATTAGATCCAATTTGCTAACAGGTTTGGAGAACCTACCTCACATAAGACATTCAGATATCTTGCCTGAAAACTAATACTTTTCACTTAATACTTGAAAATATTCCATAAAGGGAGTTTTGAGCCTCTAACAGTGCTAAAATAATTCATTAGTTCAGGCTACAATAAAAATTCTCAGATTTTGTAAAGTCTGTCTCAGGGCTAGCCTAACACAAGGGCTAATAAACTTCTACGTACCAGATTAGTCGGGACTGTAGTTTGAGAATGGCATTCAGGACATTACTAGAAATTCCTAGATCTTTGTCCAAAGTGTTCCGCTGCCAAAGCTAACATGTCTGACAAGGAACTAGAAATAGCAGCTCCCAGAATGACACCTTGCAGGGCTGAAGGACAACAGTTAAGACTAGCCGGAGCTGGCCTAGCCTTGAGAAACTGAAAGTCAGAGAAACATCTAGATCTGAGCTTCACTGCCAAACACCAGCAGCTGGTTGCAGGACAGGGATATCTGTCCTCAGCCTGGACATACTAGCTGCATTTGAGGAAAAGCAAGATTGGGTTAAGGAACCACTTGACTGGTTGGACAGGGCAGGCATCTAGTCTGCTGTTCAAATGAGCTTCTCAGTTATAAAAGCAACTAGATGGGCAGCTCAAGATAAAGAAAAACTTAGAAGCCACATCTTGCACAAAAAGCTTGTCTACACAGGAGCACTAAGGAAAATTAATCTAAATTAACTAAAGGTGCTGAAGTGGATTAGTTAAAATGCATTAAACCTGTGTGGAAACTCATGCAGAATTAAAGTGACCTTAATTAGGTTTTGTTTAACGAATTAAGGACTTGTCTACACTGTGCCACAATGCACACTGTGGAGGTGTGAAAAGCAGAGTACACCAAAACGTTATGCTCTAACTGCCCCACATGGATGCTGCTGGCACAAACTAAAAGATGCGTAGTTCACATTAACATAGCCCTGTTTGAAAGGCTGCATTAAACCTCTGTGTAGAGAGACATTCAGAAATGAAGTGGTCTTAATTCAATATAGCTTAATGCAGGGGTTCTCAAACAGTGGGTTGTGACCCCAAAGTGGGTCACAACCCCATTTTAATATCAGACACCTTATTAAGAGTTACACTTTTATCAAAATCTCTTAACTGATGCCCTTTCTTGATGATATGAATCAAGCCTGATTATAGTGAGTATTTCACCACCCCAACCCACAATAAAAACCAAGACAAGATGTTCTTATGAGTCTTTTAGCTACAATTCAATCCTATTTAAAACTCATTTGGTCTTGCTTTTAAAGTTAATTGATTAAAGCACTAAGATCTACATGGAGTGTTGTCAGTTACTGTATGTAGAGAGGCAAGACAAGCCCATCAATGGAGAAACACAGCCATCAACCAGAACCTCCGTGAGCACCGTGAAAGCAGAGAAGTTATTTGAGCATGGCAAGCTTAAGCACTGACATACACTGTGTGCACACTTACAACCAAGTGTGGTGTTCTTCCAGATTTAATCTGTACAACATTTACTCCTGGGGGAATACTACACATGCAAAGAATTTATGTCCCCCGCAGATTTCTTTGCTTCCCTGCAGAAAAATGACTTTCTGATGGGGAAGCAAAGGGAAACCACAGAAGCAGTCAATCCTTCCCAGCAGTATGTTTTGGATGCCCAGGGCAGCCGGCAGAGAGGTAAATCATTGTGGGGCAGGAGATGGAAATGAGGAAGACCCAGCAGGTGGCTCCTAACGTGTGCAGGCTCAGCTGCTAATCTGGACTGGTTTAGGGAGGACTGGACTTCCTCTTCCCCTGCATGGCATTTGCGGCCAGGTCAGACACACCCAGTGATTTCTCCCCCAGCTGTAGAAAGCTCTGCAAACTCGTGCACCCTCTCCTCCTGCTTCCTGCACCCATTGCTCCTCAGCTGCAGGGGGAAGGATCTCTGTACAAGGAGCTGCTCCCTCATCTGCCCAACCCCTGTGCATCCAGACACCCTCATACCAAGACCCTCCTGTCAAGCCTCACCCCCAACCCCCTGCACTCAGAACCCTGCCGATGAGCCCCGAGCCATGCACGCTCAGATCTCCACCCTACCAAGCCCCAACCAGCTGCACCTCAATATCCACCCCACTGAGCCTTACTCTCCCAGCATCTGACCCCCCCACCCCACTGAGCCTCAACCACCTTCACCTGGACCCCCTACAGAGTCCCATTACTATTGCACCAAGAACCCCCCAACAAGCCCCTCCGTATCCAGAGCCCCTCCACACCCAGATACCCGACTAAGCTCAGAGGGGCAAGGCTCTGGGACAGGCCCCATCCTTGCACTGTCAGGATTGAGTGCAGCCTCACTGCTGAGTCTGTGTCTGGGATGGGGGTGGAGAGAGCTGCACAGTGACTCTCACCTCTGTGCAGCCAGTGCCTTGTGCTCCCCAGTGCCATGCTGGAGCCTCCACATTTGACAAATTAAATTTAAAGAATTTTGCAGCACTTTAAAATACTGTATACAGAATTTTAATTTTTTTGGTGCAGAATTTAATATTTTGGCACAGAATGTCCTCAAGAGTAAACACTGTTTGGCTCATTGTTTTACCTCTCCCTTTCTATCTGGTGCTCTATAAATCCTACATGAGTGATTGCTCAGGGTTTGGGGGGGGGGTTGGGGGGGGAGAGGGAATTAATTAAGGAGACTGAAGGCCTGAAGTGACTGCTTGTGTTTATTTAATTACCATTTCCTCCCTCTCCCTCATTCCTACAGTACATCTATCAGCCTAAAACATGTATAAATTAGCATAACAGATGACTTATAACTGTCCATATATGAGGCAGAGTAATGACCGGCAGTTTTCTCCAAATTTAAACCATGGTCTATTTTGGCAGTTGGAGGTACTACTTCCTATTGTACGTTTGGAGGTATTTGGATATCACGGAAATGGGCATGGTTTGAAAACCTATGTAATAGCTGGTCTCTTTCATTTCTGTCTATACCAAGACGAGAAGCAGACTCCACAAGACCTGAGCATTTGGCCAGGAATAAAAACAGCAAAAGGAGGAAGAATATGGATTCAACATCAGAAAATGAGAGACTGTGTTCTATTATAAAGACAAAAAGATTGTAGAAGTCAAAGAACCAAGCCAAGAACAGCCCCTCAGTAATTTTGCTTTATACTGCATTGCCTCCCACAAAGCAACTCTTAAGTTTAGATTGTAAGCGCTTGAAGTCCTTGTCTAAAGTGTCAGGCATAATTTTTGGTGCTATATAAATAGTGTGTAGTATAAATTAATTGGTGTCCTGTCACAGGAATGTAAGTCTCACATTAGGCTCCCAATTTTAATAATCCTTAGGGGGAAACCCCCCCCCCCCCCCAAAAAACTTACTGAAGAACAAAACTGGGATTTCTTTAGCTATATTTACTACAGTGTGCAATAAGAGTTAAAGGTGGGCTTGCATATTTCTTACACAAGTCATTTTCCATACTTCCTCATGAGAGTTCAGTGTCAACAACATTATCCAACAAAGCACACTAAGATCGTTGCAGAATAAAAAGTTACTTTGCTTATACAGTAACTGAGTTCTTCAAAATATGGGTCGCTACTGGTGTTCCACTGCTGGTATGCATGCGCTCCATGAGCCAAACACCAGAAGATTCTTGCCAGCTGTGTCCATTGGTCTGTGCCTGTGCCTTTTTCCTCCTCATGTGGTGAACTGAGGGTATAAGGGGTGGTGCAGACCAACAACTTCTACCACAAATAGCCCTAAAACCAGAGGGGGCGGGCAGTCAGAGAACAGAGATAAGAACCGCACACCTTGAAGAACTCCAATTACTATACAAGAAAGGTAACATTCCCTCAAGTAATGGTCTATACGTGTAATTTCTGTGGATGATGAACAAGCAGTACTGATTGAGGAGGGGGATGCAAGGCCATCTGCTGCACCACTGATCAGAGGACTGCTCTGTTGAAGGAAGCATCAGATGAAGGATCTTGCACCAGGCTATAATGTCTTGTAAAGGTGCGAACAGAGCCCCACACTGTCACTTTACAGATTTTGAGGAGAGGGATGTCTTGAAGTAAACCTACTGATGCACCCTCAGCTTTAGTTGAGTGAGTCCTCACACAATGGTGGAGAAGGGGCATCGTTAACTCAAAGCAGGATGCAGCCCAAAATCCATTTGGAAAGGGTCAGAGGAGATTACTTCCCCTCCCTTACATTCCACGAAGGATTTAAATAGCACTTTGCCCTTTGTAGGTAGAAAACTATGGTCCAACATATGTCCAGAGTGAAGTCTCCTATCCTTCACTGGGTGCCATGAAGCTTTGGAAAGAAAACAGATAAATGAATATTCTGATTTAGATAGAACTCAGAGATTACATCAAAAATTCACTTCCAAAGTAGTCTTAGCGAAATTTTGTCTGTGGAAGAAAGTGTAAGGCAGATCAGCCAGTCGGGCCCCCAGCTTATCTACTCCTCTGGCTGAGGTGATATCAACCAGAAAGGCAACCTTCATCGACAGATGAACATGATGCCAAGGGTTCACACAGTCTTTGTTAATTCTGACAGGACTAGACTGAGGTCCCCCGTCAAGGTAGGTTTTGTTATCAGCGGTTCTAACACCAACACTATCTTTTAAAAAACAAACATTCTTCACCCCTCTGGTTGTTCTCCAGAGGATGACAGGTCTTGATAAGTGCTAAGTGCATCCATATACAGCTAAGAGATACTTCCAAAGTCTTTCAGGAGAAAAGGTAGTTCAAAATGACAGGGATGTTGTCATCTTTTGGGGTTATTAGATAATGTTGGTGCCAAGCCAAAAATTCCTTCCCACTTTTCTGTGTAACACTTGTATGGAATCCTTCCTACTGTTAAGGACAGATTGTACTGCTTCCGAACATGCCTTTTCTAGGTTTGTTGCCCATACAAATACCAGGCTATCTGGTGGAGGAATGCTGGAGTGGGATGTCTGATCTTGCCTCTGTCCTTGTTCAACAGGTCTGGGAAGAGCTGAATATGGATGCATGGGCATGCTGATATCTGGTGAATGCTGGAAAACCAGAATTGCCTGGGCCATCTGGGAGCAAATCAATATCATTGATACTCCCTGTTGCTTCATATTCCTCAGAACCTGAGGTAAAAGTGGAACATGTGGAAAAGTCTGTCAGTTGTCTTCCTCAGTTGGTCTTTAAATTACCTGTAGTCATCATGTGGTAATGATGAGGTCGGTGTAACCACCTCTCCTGCACTTGAAGATTCCAACCCCATTTGAGCTGGTGATTCCTCCTCTGCCCTCCATTAGTTTTTGTGATTCAGGATCTTCTCTGCAAAGGGAGGGCTGTCTGGATTCCCTATGGTACCGTAAGAACTGTCGCATGTATGGATCCCATGGACCCCAGTAAGGCTAATGTGAGGAGACAAAAAGGAACTGGGGTGGTCTCCATGGGGTAGGGTACAATTGATACTGGGGTGCACAATCTCTCTTATGAGATACAGACCCCTTGTCTCTGTGATGGGACTCGCCCCCTACCACTCATCAGATGAGGTAGCAGGTTCAAAATCCATGGGCAGTGCCGTTGATCCTGGGATCCTTACACCCCATCTGGTAGATGGTATCAGTGAGCGACACTCCCTTTCCTGCATGCCTTGGACGAACTTGTGTGGAGATGTCCCTGCTCAGGATCTGTTCTGACAGGAGCAGGGATTCCAGGTTAGTGAAGATGGCCACGTCCAGTGGGCAGCATACCTAGCCCTAGACTCGAAGGCAGTGGGATGGGCTCCCTTCTTTTCATGGCGCCGCCAGCAGTAGTCTCATTGCAGTCTTTGGTACCAATGACTCATTACAATTGCGTGACAGTACTGTGTGTCGGAGGTACCCATTTTTGTTTTTATCTTGCCTGTATCAGGGATTGCCCCACTCCTACATATAGTGCTGGTTTCAGGGTGCGTTTGACCAACAGAACTAGGAGAATGGTAGCAATCTCCTTGTGCGACCCTAACACTCCTGTACCAGGGCATAGCCCCTCACGCAACTTGGAAGTGGTTAGAGAAAAGGCCCTCTTTTTGGATGAGAGCCTGGAGGAATCCTTCACTCTACTCCTACGAGCCCAGACCTGGAGGTCACAGTGCCAGGAATAGCACTTCTCAGTACCTCTTCCTGATGTACAGGAGGGTCTGATGGACCAGAGTTGGATCAAGGGCTCACACCAGGATCCACTAGGAATTTCCAAATCCTGTACTTATTGGACCAACAGGTTCAGTCTGGGAAGGATCAACATTGCCAGGGGAGGAAAAGTGTAAGGAACTGAAATCAGAAAATTAAAAGGCCAACAGAAGCTCTAGTCCAAGTGTCAGTGTGCTTCCTTGCCTAAGTTATATTACTAGTTTAACTTTATTTTTATTCATGTACAAAAGATAAATACACCTCACACCTACTGACAAAAGGAGAAAAGCATGTTCAACATATTCCATGTTTGTTTATGCCTCTTGTAAAATTTGTTTTAAGGTGGGGGAGGGAGAACAGATTAACATTAAAAGCTGTATTATCCAGCACTTTACCAACCGGAAAGCTCTATAAACCAGCATTTCTGATCTTCACTGAAAGTCCGATTTATAGTCCGGTTGGCATGAGGACAGCAAGCTCCCTACCTGGCTCCATGTGGCTCCTCGGAAGGGGCAACATGTCCCTGCTGCTCCTAGGTGGAGGAACGACCACGAGCGGTTCGGGGTGTGGCAGAGGTTGTGGGGCTTGGGCTCTGGGAGGGACTCTGGGTGCGGGAGGGGCTCACCGTAAGGGGTTGGGGAATGGGAGGGTGGTGCTCACTTTGGGCGGCTCCCTGCAAGCGGCAATGTGTCCCTGTCGCTTCTAGACAGAGGCTAGGCTAGGCGGCTCTGTGCACTGCCTGCTCCCCACCCCGAGGACTGGCTCGGCAGCTCTCATTGGTCGGAAATGCACCCAATTGGAGCTGTGCGGGTAGCGCCTGCGGGCGGAGACACACCTCTGCCTAGGAGGGGAAGGGACATCACTGCTTCTGGGGAGCCACCAGAGGTGAGTGCCGCTCGGATCCAGCAGCCCACACCCTCTCCCACCCCCCCAACCTCCAGCTCTGAGCCCCCTCCCGCACCCAAACTCCCTCCTCCTTAACTGGAATTTCTGACTTACCGATACCCCCTCCCCATTCCAACATGCTGGATAACAAAGCTTTTATTGTAGTAGACTCAATTCTAAACTGATCATGCATTCATGTGTTACATCAAATCTAATGTAGGACTTCAATTTCTGGGAAAGGAGTAAAGGCTTTGTTACTCACTGTTTCTTCTCATTCATTTCCCACGCTTCAAGTATTCGTTCCACTAACTGGCACTTAAGAAAAAGCTATTAAAAAAAAGTGTTTGCTTAATATTTCTAGAAGCTTAAGCACAAAGTATCATATATTAAGATAATTTCAAACAGAAGTAGCAATTAGTTTCAGGCAGAAAACTATTAGATCACATAACGTATTTTTAAGTTCACACAACAAAACTCAGAGTTCATTAAGCCCTTTTTACTACATTAAAGACCAAAATTCTTGAGATCAGCACCCTACAACTCCTATTTATGCATCTAAGTAAGTGTTCAGGTCCCTTTGATCTCAACATACTTTGCTGTGTACTGAACGTTTTTGAAAATCTGGCCCTAAGTGAACTATAAGCTATATTCAGAAAATCTATTTTCACGAATGATAAAATTAATAGCCTAGAATGTCCAGATTACCCTAACTTTGGGTCCCAAATCATACACTGTTTACAAGCCTCATATAATGTTTACAGGCCTCCCAGCAAACCAGAAAGGATTCTCTTCAGAGCTAGTCAAATCTACTCTTAAGTTAAAGGGATTCCTCTTCAGACAGACCCAAGACACTAGTTGTCTCCTACAACAGTCTCATCCTAGGGATGGATGAGCTACTGCTGCAGCCCTCCAGCCCCTAGCAGACTGGAGAGCAATCTACCATGCATCAACAAAACCATGCCTTCAACATCGGTAGTGAACTGTCACTAAATTTTTTTTTTTTTTTTTTTTAATATTACATGCCTCTATTTAATAAGACATGGTTTTATTTCCACTAGAAAGAGAAACAGCTACAATAGTTAAGAACAAGCCTTACAATGTCAGAATGTCCACAAAAGCACAACTTACATGTTTCAGTAAGAGATTGTCCCCAATGGAGTCCTGATCTGTAATTGTGCCATTTTCTGTACTCTCAAGGGGACTTGCAAGAATCAATGCAATACAGATTTCTACTTGAGTATGCAAGAAGTTATTCCATGTGTATTTAAAGAACATATCCTGCAAGACAAAATTCAAAAGGATTTGATTACACACACTGGGTTCTTTTCACTGAACAAAACAAGCAGCAGTGTAGTTCTAGAAAGTCAGACAGTAACCAGCACTCTCTTAAATACTTTTAAAATTTTGTACATGGCTTAGATAGCAATTTATTGTTTTAGAACAGGGGTTGGCAACCTTTCAGCCGTGATGTGCCGAGTTTTCATGTATACACTCAAATTTAAGGCTTCGCGTGCCAGTAATACATTTTAACGTTTTTCAGAAGGTCTCTCTCTAAGTCTATAATATATAACCAAACTACTGTTATATGTAAAGTAAACAAGGTTTTCAAAATGTTTCACAAGCTTTATTTAAATTTAAATTAAAATGCAGCTCTTAGTTTAGTAATGCAGTTTGGCATGTATTTGGATACTTTAAGCTGCACACAGGCTTCTAAGTGATCAGTTGATAACCAGCTGGCAGGAGATCAGTGGCTGGAACCCCAGATCGGCAGCTGAGGTGAGTGGAGCTGGTAGGGCTGAGCAGGGCCGGAAGCCTGGACCCTGTCTGGCAGGAGGCCTATGCTGGAACTCCAATTGGAAGCAAGTTGAGTGGAGCTGCAGCTGGCAAGGGGCCAACAGCCAGAACCCCAGAGCAGCAGCAGGTTGAGCTCAGCCTGCCCATATCTGGGGTTTCGGGGGTGGACTGAGCATCTCCGCCCGCCCCTGCCCTGTGTTTTCAACTGCTGGCTCCTGCCAGCAGGGGTCTGAGCCCACTGCCAGTCTGGGGTTCCTTCCCCCAGGCCCGCTGCGGGTGCTGAGTGGGACCCTAGCTGGCAGGAGCCAGCGGTAGAAACCCCAGAGCGGTGGCAGGCTGAATGGCTCAGCCCACCGCTGCTCTGGGGTTTCGGCTGCCCGCTGCCAGCTCCAGGCAGCCGGGGTCTCAGCCTGATGCCAGTCTAGGGTTCCTTCACCCAGGCCAGCAGCAGGTGCTGAGTGGGACCAGCGGCAGGACCTCGGCTGGCAAGGGGCCAGCAGCAGGAACCCCAGAGCAACGACGGGTTGAGTGGCTCAGCCCGCCCCACGTGCCATCAAAAAAATCGGCTCGCGTGCCACCTTTGGTATGCATGCCGTAGGTTGCTGACCCGTTTTAGAAAGAAAAATCTATGCACATTTGGCACCTAAACAGCAATTTTACAACCCATAGTTGCCATATGATGTAGATCAGTACTTGTCAATTTATAGATAGGGAAATAAAGGGACAAAAGTTGAGTTAGAAAGACAACCAGATGTCCATACTTCCAATCCTACCCTTCATTCCCTATAATACTTTAATATTTTTATGTTCAAGTACTGTGTACAGAAAGGCATATAGTAAAAAAATATGCCTTTAAATGTTAATTTTTCTGTCTCTTGTATGGAAGAAAGAAATTGGCAGCTCTCACTGGCAACATTCAGAATTATGAGAGAGTTCTTAGAAATACTCAATGATCTGAGATTTTTTTCAATAAAATTTACCAATGCCATTATGTGCGACACACATGGCAACTTCCTGTAATATACTTGAAAAACACTATTTAATTAAAATTAAGTAACTTGGAGTCCAAACGTACTCAGACTTTAAGGCCAGAAGGGATCATCATGATCATCTAGTCTGACCTCTGACATACTGCAGAACACAGAACCTCACCCACCCGCTCCCGTAATAGACCCCTACCTCTGGCTGAGTTACTGAAGTCTTCAAATCATGATTTAAAGACTTGAAGTTACAGAGAATGCACCACTTAAATTATTTTAAACCTACAAGCAACCTATGCCCCACGACGCAGAGGAAGACAAAACACCCCCAGGGTCTACCAATCTGACCCAGGGCACAATTCCTTCTCAACCCAAATATGGCAAATCAGTTAGACCCTGAGTGGGTGGGTAAGACCCACCAGACACCCACCTAGGAAAGAAGTCTCTATAGTAACTCAGAGCACTCCTCGTCTAGTATCCCATCACCAGCCACTGGAGATGTTTGTTACTAGCAGTCATAGATCGGCTACATGCCTTTCTAGGTAGTCTCATCATACCGTCCCCTCCATAAATGTATCAAGCTCAGTCTGGACATCAGTCAGTTTTTTGCCCCCACTGCTCCCCTTGGAAGGCTGCTCCAGAACTTTACTCCTCTGACAGTTAGAAACCTTGGTCTAATTTCAAGCCTAAACTTGTTTATATCCATTTCTGTCAGGTCCACACTGGCGCTTAGCTTAAATAACTCCTCTCTCTCCCTGGTGTTTATCCCTCTGAAGTATATTATATAAAGAGAGCAATCATATCTCCCCTCAGCCAAGCTCTTTGAGTCTCCTCTCACAAGGCAGGTTTTCCATTCCTCAGATCATCCTAGTAAACCTTCTCTGCACCTGTTTCAGTTTGAATTCATCTTTCTTAAACATGGGAGACCAAAATTGCACAGTATTCCAGATGAGGTCTCACCAATGCCTTGTATAATGGTATTAACACTTCCCTGTGTCTACTGGAAATACCTCGCCTGATAGATCCTAGGACTGCATTACATTTTTAACGGCTGCAACTCATTGGTGGCTCACAGTCATTGTAAGAACATAAAAACGGCCATATTGGGTCAGAACAACTGTCTATCTAGTTCAGTATCCTGTCTTCCAACAGTGACCAATGCCAGATGCTTCAGAGGGAATGAACAGAGAAAGGTAACCAAGTGATCCATCCCATCACCCATTCCCAGCTTCTGGCAAACAAAGGCTAGGAACACCATCCCTGCTTATAGTGGCTAATAGTCATTGATAGATATATCCTCCATGAATTTACCTAGTTCTTTTTTGAACCCTGTTATAGACTTGGCCTTCACAACAGGCCTCTGGCAAAGAGTTCCACAGGCTGACACTGCACTGAGTGAAGAAATACTTCCTTTTGTTTTAAGCCTACTGCCTATTAATTTTACTTGGTGACCCCTAGTTCTTGTCTTATGAGAAGGAGTAAACAACACTTCATTATTTACTTTCTCCACACCAGTCATGATTTCATAGACCTCTATCATATCCCTCCCTAGTCATCTCTCTTACAAGCTGAAAAGTCCCAGTCTTATTCATCTCTCCTCATATGAAAGCTGTTCCATATCCCTTATCATTTCTGTTGCCCTTTTCTGTACCTTTTCCAATTCCAATCTCTCTCTGAGATGGAGCAACCAATCTACATGCAGAATTCAATAAGTGGGCGTACCATGGATTTATATGGAGGCAATATGATATTTTCTGTCTTATCTATCCCTTTCCTAATGATTCCCAACATTCTTTTAGCTTTTTTGACTACCACTGCGCACTGAATAAAATCTTTTCAGTGAAGTATCCATGACTCCAACATCTTTCTTGAATAGTAACAGCTAATTTAGATCCCATAATTTTATATGTATAGTTGGGATTATGTTTTCCAACGTGCATTACTTTGCATTTATCAATATTAGATTTCATCTGCCATTTTGTTGCCCAGTCACCCAGTTTTGTGAGATCCTTTTGTAACTCTTCACAGTCTGCTTTGGCCTTACCCAACTATTCAAAAGTTATCTGCTGCAAATTTTGCCACATAACTGTTTACCCCTTTTTCCAGATCATTTATGAATATGTTGAACAGGACCGGTCCCAGTACAGACCCCTGGGGAACACCGGCATTTACCTCTCTCTACTCTGAAAACTGAGCATTTATTCCTACCATTTGTTTCCTATCTTTTAACCAGTTACTGATCCATAGAGGACCTTCCCTCTTATCCCATGACACCTTACTTTCCTTAAGAGCCTTTGAAAATCTAAGTACACTATATTCACTGGATCACCCATGTCCACATCCTTGTTGACCCCCTCAAAGAATTCTAGTAGATGGGTGAAGCATGATTTCACTTTACAAAAACCATGTTGACTCTTCCCCAACAAAATCATATTCATCTAGGTGTCTGATAATTCTGTTCTGTACTACAGTTTCAACCAATTAGGCTTACCAGCCTTATCCTGTGATCAAGGTATACATCCAGGTCTTTCTCCTTTGCCACTTCAACTGATAAGTCCCCAGCTTAGAGCAAAAACTGTTCTTGTTAGTCCCTAAGTGCATGATCTTGCACTTTGCACTATTAAATTTCATCCCATTTCTATTAGTCCAGCTTTAAAGGAAATCCAGATCTTTTTGTAGGATATTCCAGTCCTCCTCTGTACTAGCAATACCTCCCAACTTTGTCTCACCTGCAAATTTTATTAGCACACTCCCACTTTTTGTGACAAGGTCATTAATAAAAATGTTAAATAAGATTGATCCCAAGATTGATCCCTGAGGAACACCACTAGTAATCTCCCTCCAGCCTAACAGTTCATCTTCCAATATGACCCACTGTAGTCTCCCCAAAATGTACTGTTTATAGCCTGGGGGTTGGGGGAGGGGAAGAGAATGTTATGTGAATCCTGGCAAGTGTTATGAACTTCAAATGACCGTATTAAACTATGTGCCAGATAAGAATGGACTTTTAGGACATATAGTGTTAAGTGGTTCTCCTGGGAATCTCCAGGGGGACGTGAAAGTAAAATTTCCCACATCCAGTTATGCAAAAACCCAGAGTTTTGCAGCTACCCGCCGAGGAGACGATATTGTTGATTACCTGTTCCTAGAACCTGAAGATCAAAGACCCAAGCTGAATAAAGGAAAGACCAAACTATTCATGATGGTTCTGAATCTGAGATAGTTCTGACCTTGTAACCATGGGGAAAAACTCAGTCATGGGTTTTGAAAACTTGACACCTATCCAAACCCAAGGTTAGTTGGGGTGATCTCTGGTAAGCTTATTAGCATGCATGTAGGTTTTTATTGTTTGTTTAATTTTTTTTCTGTAATATTTTCACCTTAAGAATAAGTGTGTTTGCTTAGATAGGGTTGTGTGAGCACTTAGCTGTTTAAATCATTTGGAGGGAAAGCAAAGTACAGACGCTGCTTGCTGGGAATATCACACAGTGTAAGAAGGGGACTGTGCAGCCTGGAAAAACCCTAATTAGGAGAGAGTGGAGACCTGGGTCTCTGCCCAAGAGATGAGCCTGCTGAGGAAGCCTAGAGTGGGTGTCCTCAAGGGACCATAGAAAGGGAATACAGGTGCAGTTGCCCTGAACTGTGACATAATGTATCATTCAAAATGTCTTTAGGAAATAGCAACAGTCTTCCTTACGAAAGTGCTATTAAAACTGGATGGTTGCTACTCACAGTAATTAAGCCTACCACGAGATTTATGGTATTTCCCATTTTAAGTATAGGGACTACCACAGTAAACTTTGCATTGCAGTAAAATCATTTTAAAATGGCATCCACTGCAGAATATGAAGAACGTTTATCTGGCTTAGGCCTAGTTTTATTTTACACTCTACACTAATACAATGTATTATACAAACAGCATACCAAATTAAGATGATATAAATCAGAGATGTTACGCAAAACCAAGGACGACAAAAATAACGGCAACTAATAAAAAGGTTAAAGCATAAGTAGGAAATAAAAGTCAACCTGGAAAAAAAGGCATGCTAGAACATAAGGCAAAAACACACATTCAGTGGGAGAATCTATGTGGTAAGAAGATTGCCAACTAGATACAGGTTTTCAAGTGCAATACAGTGGCGAAACCACCACAGGTTTGGCAGCATACAGAGAGGTACCGCTTCAGATGAGGAAGATAACCAGTCCTTTATGTCACAGATGGGACTGTACTTAATGCACTGTATACAGCTGACACATTTAAAAGGAATTAAAAGAACAAAAAAATTAAGGACAGGACGGAATGACTCAGGAAGAAAGAATAAAAGCAAAGTAAGTTTAAGTAGGTTGGCTGAAAGAATTTGAGTATGGGGAGATAGCAAAGATAAGGCAGCAATCTAGATCTGTCTGTAGAGTGTAAACACCAAGGAGTAAGAAAAACTACATACTGTACAGAGGTGTAAAGAGTAAACGATTAAGCAGAGCCGAGGAAAATTTTTGGTTACCATCAGGAAGAGAGTTTAATAAAATCCAGATAGTTGAACAGTCTCACAATGAAAGTGGTGAAAGCCTCATCACATGGGCGCACTCTAAAACACTCTAGAGCACAATCTGCACTGACAAAACGAATAGACATTGTGATATCTTAACAGGACTTTACCATCTACTTTCTATGATTTTATAAAAATGAAGAGGGTAGTGTAGAGCTCTTAACAGTGTAAGTAAATTATTCTTACCAATACAACTCCTATACTGTTCAACTCCATAATTTCCAAGTTCACATTGTTTGTGTTAGTCTGTAGAAGGCTGGATATCAACCTAATCACATTTAAGCGAGTGTTTCCCACAGGCGGATCCAATACGCCCCATGTTGTCTTCATAACACTTTTCTAGACCAAAAACAATTAAAAAAAAAGTCCATGGGAACAATTTTTTTTTTTTTTTTTTTTTTTTTTTTTTAAGTACACATTTCTTTCAAGTCAGCTCGATGTTATTTATCCACAAACAGAAAATGTGGTAAGAATCTTGTATGGCCAGTTTGGCAGCAGTAGCATGACATGTTGTGGGACAATTGTTTCAGTTCCATATGTTAACACTTATTTTCTAGCACTATGGATTGGGAACAATGAGAAGACAATTAGGCTGGGGGAAATAAGATATGGCATATACAAACTTAGTGGCATTATGGACACCTAAAGGAGCTGCATTCAGCCCCACGATGGACATTTACCAGAGAGAACTGTGATTCAGAACACACTTGAAGTTTTAACTATTCAAGTCCAGTGTGTCTAGTTAAGCAGTTTTTGTATTTATCCAGGCAAGAAAATTAGTAATTATTGTAGTAAATTTTCTAAAGTCAGAAGAGAGAAATAAACCCTAGCTGCAGACTTCAGAATAATTATGTATGTTTTAATGAAGAGAATGTTGTAAATACTTAATGGTCCCTACTGCTGCCATATAAATGCCAGCATACTTGCACAGGAATTTAGGAATTGCGATACCAGATCAGAACAGTGGTTTGTGTTCTCAGATAAACTGTGACAGTGGTCAATACCAGCTGCTTCCAAGGAAGGCAAAAAGCTCATAACAGACAGTTATGCAACAAACAGCAAACAGGGATTAGGAAGAAGTGTACCCTCAATCAGTGGTTCAGTTGTGCCCTGAATGGAGATTTTATCTCCTTTTTAAGAAAGAATCCTATCTACCTACTACAAATATGGATATTCTCATTATCCTTCAAATTCTATGCTCTTAACTACAATTATCTCAGAACAATGAGTTCTGCAGTGTCCTTAAAAAAAAAAAGTGCATTTTTCATTTTTATATCTGTAGCCTTTCAATTTCACCAGATGTCCCTGGTGATCTACAAATGATTTACCATCTCTCCTCTGTCTTTTAATTGACCTCATATCCTCTTATGCATATCTCTAAAGTGAGCTTTCCCAAACTTTTCCACAGTGTATACAGAAGCCTTCTTCTGCACCACTTATTTCTGCTTTATTTTGGTATGTCATACAAAAGCATGCTCCTTTCCAAAGAAAGGAAAGGATATTTTGTTGCATTTAAGTGCAATTGCTTTTTCTCTATTTTGCTCTATTGAACAAAGTCAAACAGTTGAAAATATGAACGCCAAAACATTACGGGGTGCTTGACCACTAATAAATAGCCAAACAATAAGTGGCTCAGAAAAAGGCTTATTGTCTGTGTTACAAAGGCTAAAATGTACTTTTTAAGCTTCCATTAAACTGGTTTCTGAATTAAAGAACAGTTAACCTTTCTGTAACCATTGTTCTTCAAGATGTGTGGCTCATGTCCATTCCACATTAGATGTGCGCATGCCATGTTCACCATTGCTGAAGATTTTTCCCTCAATGGTATCTAGCTCACAGCACCAGAGGGTGCTAGTTGCCGTAATAATGTGCCAGCATAAAGGGGCCTGGACAGTCCCACACCCTCTCAATTCCTTCTTGCCATAACTCCAACAGAGGGGCAGGAGGCTGTGGAACGGACATGAAGAACACATCTTGAAGAACAAGAGTTATGGAAAGGTTAATAATAGTTTTTTCTTCGAGTGCTTACCCACGTTCATTTCACATTAGGTGACGAGAGGTACCCGAGGAGATGGGCTCAGAGTTCATGGACATGCAGACTGCAACACTGCTCTGCAAAACTTGGCATCATCTCTGGCCTACTGAGTGACAGGGTAGTGGGTGGAGAAGATATGAACTGACGACCAGGTCGCTGATCTGCAGAAGTCTTGGACCAGGACATGGGCCAGAAATGCTGCTGATGAAGCCTGAGCCCTGGTCAAATGGACAGTCAAGATGGCAAGAGGTTGGACTGCCCACCTGCTTGTAGCATATGCACATACAGGGAGTGATCCAGGATTAAATTCTCTGGGTTGAAACTGATAGGCCTTTCTTCCTGTCTTCTACTGACAAAATTCTGCATGGTTTGGTCCTCTCCACGTAGAAGGCCAGGGCAAGTCTAACATCCAGCTAGTGGAGATGCCACTTCTCTGCATTCCTATGCGGTTTCAGCCCAATTACTGTGAAACTATGAGACCACCTTTGGAAGGAACACTGGGTGGGGACGCAGTTGAACCCTGTCCTTAAAGAACACCATATACGGAGGTTCTGATGTAAGGGCCCTGATTTCTGAGATCCTCCTGGCCAAAGTAATTGTTACCAGGAAGCCAACCTTTCAGGAGAGATACAAGAGAGGGAATGATGCCAGTGGCTCAAAGGGAAGGCCCATGAGTCTTGATAAGACTAGGTTTAGGTGGAATCAGTTTGAATATCTGAGGATATAATCTTTCTAATTCCTTGAGGAAGAGGATGGTCATTTTATGAGAGAAGCCTGACGTACTGTCCATCAGAGGGTGGAAGGCTGAGATTGCTCTTAGATGCACTGTGATGGATGAAAAAGCTACTCCCTGTTGTTTCAGATGGAGCAGGTATTCCAGCACAGACTGGAGCAGTGACCAAGTCGGAGAGAGACCTTGTTGGGAAGACCACACAGAAATGCTTCTTCTTGGCTAGGTAAGTCGCTTTAGTAGGCAGTTTCCCATTACCTAGCAAGACCTGGTGGACTTGTTCTCAACAGGCCTGTTCTGCTGGGATCAACCATGGCACACTCACGTGGTCAAGTGGAGGGCCCTGAGGTTCGAGAGGAGTAAACGGTTGTGATCTTGTGAGATCAGGTCAGGGCAGAGCAAAAGTGGAAGTGAGTGCTACTGCCAGGTCCAGCAGCATACCAAATAAATGTTGTCATGGCCAAGCAGTGGCTGCAAGGATGACTCTTGCTTTGTCTCGCCTGACTTTCAGAAGGACCCTGTGTACCACAGGAATGAGAAGAAACACAGAACAGGAGCTCTGCCCATGGAAGTAGGAAGGCATCTGAAAGAGAACCCAGGCTCTGACTATGTAGTAAGCAAAACTGCTGACATTTCCTCCACCTCTAACTTTGAGGAACAAGACTCTTCAGGAGACCATGGGGGAGCAGTACCCTTTGTTTCCATTGACCAGTGTCGTAACAGAGATATCTTTGCTGACAACAGAAGGGCCAGTTTTCCTCTGGTCAGTACCGAAGGGCCTGGTGCTGGATATGAGCTCGGGGCAACATGCTCCATTCTGTTCAACATGCTCATCAGAGCCAATAGTTGTCCCATCAGGGCCCTGGCCACTGCAAAGGTCTCAAGGTTGGAAGGCACTGCAATCTTGCTGGATGTTCCCTGGCATTGGCAGATGGCCCCGCACCAACCCAATGGCACCTGCAAGCAGAATGGAGTCGATGGTGCTGCTAGCAGAACAGGAGTGGACGTGTGGTATGACACGGGTCGCACTTCCCATGTTTGTCCTTCCTCGATATTGGGCAGTGTCCTCTCTTGGACCAGATTCTTGTGCTTCTCTCTCAGTACTGGATGGGTGCTGAGAAACATGCAGTGCCAGAGAGTGCTTTACATCAAAACCGAGGTGCTGAGTCCAACTTGCTTGGTTCTGATGCACGTCTAAGCGTGGCTTCCATTAGGACAGCTCTTACTCTAGCCTCCCTGTCCCTTTTTGTACAGGACTTGAAGTTTTGCAGCAGATTTGGTAACACTCTTATGTGAGCTTCTTCCAGACATTTCAGAGTGTGGGTTGCCCACTAGCACAGGCTTGCCACAGGAGGCGCATGCCCAGCCCCAGGGACAAAAGAAGAGAGATGGGGGAATCTCATTATATACAATAATATTATCTACACTACTACTAGAAATTAAAATGGAAGATAACTAAACTAGAGAATAACAGAAAACCCCCTGAATGAATCCCTTGCCAAAGCTAGAGAAGGTGTTACAGTGACCATCATGGGTGTAAAGAAGAAATTGAGATGGTGTGGGGGACTGGGCCCTTTATAGTGGTCCATGAGCGCATGGCACCAGAGGCACTAGAGCCAGCCCGATGGATACCACTGAGGGGGAAAAAATCTCTGGCAATGGTGCATGCAGTGCACACGCACCTAACATGGAATGGACATGAGCAAGCACTCAAAGAAAAATAATTATTTTTAAAGCCTTTATCACTAAATGACAGCCTGTAATTGTCTCCATTTTCATTTGGATGAGTTATAGATACCACTTACTTTCGGGGGCTCAAGTAGTAGCTCATGGAAGGATGCAAGTCGTGTTTTTATGGCTTCTAAAACACTTTTGTTGACTGAATATGTTGAATGGCTCATGCCCGGAGGACAAGTCTCTATATGACCTTCAAATCTAAATATACAAAGAAGAGTTTGATGAGTATATTGCAGGGCTAGTTACAATATTAACTCAAGTTAGAAACAATCTTAATATAGGTTTACAAAGCTGGTGCTATTACTAGAAAGACTATACACAAAGGGTAAATCTAGAGCAGCGGTTCTCAAACTGTCGGTCAGGACCCCAAAGTGAGTCATGGCCCCGTTGTAATGGGGCTGCCAGGGCAGGCTTAGACGTGCTGGAGCCAAAGCTGAAGCCCAAACCCTGCTACCCAGGGCTGAAGCCAAAGCCAGAAAGCTTCAGCCTTGGGCGTGGGGCTTAGGTTACAGGCCCCCTGCCTGCAGCTGAAGCTCTTGGGCTTCAGCCTCCCCACCTGGATTAGTGGGGTTCAGGCAGGCTCAATCTTCAGTCCCCTCTCCTCAGGGTTTGTCTGGTCATTTCTTCCTGTATGGAGTTGGCAACACTGATTAATAGCAAGTCATTGTTAATCTCTAGGAAATGCTTTATGTCAAACAGTACAAGTTTTAAAAGCATGTAAGGCCTGGCCTACACTTAAAAATTAGATCAACCTAGCGGCACAGCTCAGGGATGTGAAAATTTTCATGCTTTGTGAGACACAGTTAGGCCAATCTATCTTCTGGCATAGATATGGCTAAGTCAAGGGTGGGCAAACATTTTGGTCTGAGGGCCCCATCTGGGTATGGAAATTGTATGGTGGGCCAGGAATGCTCATGAAATTGGAAGTTGAGGTGCGGGAGAGGGTGAGGGCTCTGGTGGGGGTGCAGGCTCTGCGGTGGGTCCGGAAATGAGGAGTTCAGGGTGTGGGAGGAGGGTGAGGGCTCCAGCTAGAAGTGTGGGCTCTGGAGCGGGGCTGGGGATGAGGGGTTTGGTGTGCAGGAGGTGCTCTGGGCTGGGACTGAGGGGTTTGGGGGAGGATCAGGGCTGGGGGGAACTTGGGGGTGGGAGGTGGTCAGGGGTGCAGGCTCCCAACTGCACTTACCTCAAACAGCTCCTGGAAGCAGTGGCTTGCACCCCGCCCCCCTCGGCTCCTATGCACAGTTTGCACTTGGGGCAGGGGCAGCATGCGTAGCCCCCAGCTATCCCTACGTGTAGGAGCCGGAGGGGGGACACGCCACTGCTCCCAGGAGCTGCGCAGAGCCACATGCAGAGCAGGACAAGCCCCCGACCCCACTCCCCGGCAGGAGCTCGAGGGATGGATTAAAGGGTCTGATCGGCCAGATGCAGCCTATGGGCCGTAGTTTGCCAACTCCGGGCTAGGTTGACGAGGAGTCAGAATTCTTAACTTAGACCAATTTAAGATCATACTGTAGATATGCACTAAGTCCCCAATAACGTTCACTCACAGTCACTTATGCTCCTATGTCACTTTTAAAATTTTTCATCAAGATGACTAAAAATATTTAGAAGCATTTGTGTTTCTTCACAGCTAAGTTTTGAGACACAATGTCGAGCATGACAGCTGTAAATTGTAATGTCACGAGCCCAATTCAAAACAGATCTGCTGCCAACGTAAACCCTGTGCCTCTGGCAGAGGAATCAATTTAAACAAGTAAAAAATTCAAACATTAAAGAGAGGCAAATATGAGCAAACAGATAGGAAAGTGATCAAGGAGTGCGCATCATCTTCCCCCTGTTCCGGTTCTAGAAAAAGGAAAAGACTGACGCAAGGAAAATAAAGTTCTAGTCTGCTGAAGACTAGGTTGCAGATGCTTTGGGGTCAAAATAGGCCCATGGACTGGACCCAACCACAACAGATATTAAGGACCGCACCTGTTAGCATCAGCTAAGAGCAGAAGCTGAAACACAAGGAAAGCAAGACCAGACACAAAAATGGCTTGTGGTCAACAGTCATAAGGGACACTTAGGGCTGGTCTACACTACGGGGTAAAATCTATTTTAGATACGCAATTTCAGCTACGTGAATAACGTAGCTGAAGTCGAATATCTAAAAATCGATTTACTCACCCGTCCTCACTGCACGGGATCGATGTCCGCGGCTCGCCATGTCGATTCCGGAACTCCGTTGGGGTTGGTGGAGTTCCGGAATCGATATAAGCGCGCTCAGGGATCGATATATCCTGTCTAGATTAGACGCGATATATCAATCCCCAAGCAATCGATTTTAACGCGCTGATACGGCGCGTAGTCTAGACGTGGCCTCAGATGGGAGACATCAGCTATCAAAACAAGGCTGTGAAATGTAGGAACACGTCAAACATTTCATACCATGCTTTTCATAGAATCTGAGAATCTTGGGACCAGACCACAACTGAGAACACTGATGTGCTCAGATACCCATATTTCCATCACGGTAGTATCTAAACATAAGCTGATATGAAGGCCAGCATAAAGAATTTCAAAACCTGAGAAATAAAGCTAGTATTTAAGGATGCAATCTAAAAGTTTATATGGCTATGTTTTTACATTAGATCAAGAGGACCCTTCCAGGTGGGAAGCTGACAGATACCTGTTGGGGGGTGGGGGAAGTGTATAATACATCCTGCAGTTCATGGAAGGATGCAAGTCATGCCACCTCTACAAAAGGTAAATTCAGCAGCAGCACAAATCTCACAAAGGATGTGATCACAGATTGAGGGGGAGGGGGGAGTGTCTTACGTTGGTCGTCTTGTCTCAAGTAAGGTCAGTAATATTTGGATTGCACTGACTATTGCAGACTCATTTTTCTCTTTATGAAAAATATTTGATAGTAGCTGTTCTATAATTTCTTGCCTAGAGAGAAAACATCATTAAAGTTAGACATACAACTTTTTAAAATACAAATAACTGTTTATACAGAGACAAGCAATAAAGAGTCCTGTGGCACCTTATAGACTAACAGACCTACTGGAGCATAAGCTTTCATGGGTGAATACCCACTTTGTCAGAGGCATCCAATAAGTCTTAGTCTATAAGGTGCCACGGGACTCTGTTGCTTTTTACAGATCCAGACTAACACGGCTACCCCTGATATTATACAGAGACAAGCAGCTACAGTGTTTCTTTGTAAAACTGCTGGCCAAGACTGGATGGAGGTTCAGAGCCATTTTCACATTTTTTCCCTCCTCCCACAATATCAAACTGGTTTCCTTCACCATTTTTCTGGCATTATTAGCCCACAGCAGCAGATCTAAGCGTTTTAAATCCAAGCTTCTGTTAAGTGCCAGCATAATGGACAACTATCAGACCAGACCTACCATGCATAAAACTGTGTGATATGAAATTAAATTCAGCTTTGCTCACTTTCATAAATTTAGTTACTTCAGGAAACATCCATATATTTTGTTGGCTGCATGTAATAGGAAAGTAATTATTGTTATTTCCAAAAGGCTTCAAATAACTAAAAATAAATGCCACCATTCTCAGAGGTACAAGGCAAATAAATAAGAAGTTAAACTGTCCAACATACTTTTCTAGAGTTGCAAGCAGTGGGTCTGGTTCTGAACTGTTCTGTACTTGTAACATCTGGTCTCTGCTTAGGCGAATAATTTCACAGAGCGACTGTGATGCATTTGAATGCCTCTGAAAAAGAAAGATTTTTTGTTGTTGTTTTAAGAGTAGCCTAGGACTACACACTATCTAAAGAACACTTCTCATCCCATAAATTATGAAGTTCTGCACAAAAAACATGACCAGATGCCAAGCAATTTGCTTTATTTTACAGGGGAAGGGAAAGTTTTTTTCAACACATTTCTAAACATCAAATGCCTTTAGACAGGACTCCATTCCACTGCCACCAAGATGGCAGAATAGCACTGCTTGGAGACTCCAGCCATCCTATCTCATCCCCTCAAGAATTTCAGGGGCCAGGTCTGATAATAGGTACTAATTCCATAAATAAGCAAAGTCAATACTGACATTAGATCCTATTTCTGATTACAGTATTGCTTTAAGATTTTCTGTCAGCTAAGACAGGCCTACTAGAATCATAACTGCTTTTAACAGCAATAATTAATAAGCTAAACAGTTGGAACTTGACAAGCACAAAATACTTACATCTTCATCTTGAGACGGATGTACAATTTCTACAAGCCGCTGGATAATTCTCTCCTCATTTAACCACTGTAAAACAATTTAGTGATATTGAATAAAAATGCAGTATTTTTCCTTTAAATCAGAAAAATATTCAAAGCATAACCTCAGCATGTTGAGGGTCATCTATCAAAATTTATTTAGTAGCATTCTTATTCTTCAAATTAATATTCTGGTATAATAATCCAAAATTTTCACACTAGATGCCAAGAGTAGAACAGAAATGTGTAGTGCCAGTGACTACTGCTGGCCTACTATAATCTTTTGTGGAAAGTAATTAAATACAATTTACGAAAAAGGCATTCTATTTGGTTGGAGATAGTGGCATCACACTGGACATGTTGCATTATAATTAGATACTGAACAATAACGTTGAGAGGTACTGGGCTCCATATCTTCCAAGCTTTCTTCCTTATTTTCTCAACTTATAGGTAAAGAACTCTTCTCTATGAGAAAAACAGATTACCGTACTGGACCTGAAGAAAAACGCAATACCATTTACAGGTCTTGGGACCCCAGAAGACTTATCTTCACATACTGGATGTGCACACGTACCCCAAATTCCCATGTATTAGTGCACAGTAGCTAAAACCGTCAATGTAGCCCTCTGAGGAACACATTACCAAACTGTTATTAAACAGCATTAAAAAAATAAAGCTCAGTTGGCAAGAATTTGTATCCGTGCGCATAAAGAAATAAAATTAAAAACTTTTTGAACGGACTCCTGAGGCACTCGATTGATGGCTCAGAGGCTTTTACAAATGTGAGTACATAAAATGTAATATAAAAGTGGGTTTATTTTACCTAAACAGATTCATCAGCAAATATATTAAAAACAATAACTTTTTAAGTTGAGGTCCCGAGGGGGGGGGGGGGGGGGGGGGGGGGGGGGGGGGCGGACGGGGAATCCGTCGCCGCACCTGGGGCTAGAGTCTGTCTAGCTCCTTAAGGAAGCGTCCAACTACGGGGATAGCAAATACTGACTGCCCCACACACCTGGATGGAAAGCAGAAAAAGCTGCCAGGTGCTCCTTAATTGATGAGACTGCCAGCCCCGGTTGTTTTAAGTTGAATAAATAGTCCAGTATAAAGGGGACTGAGGATTGGAGTGGAGCAAGTACCCTTCTGTGAGGACCAAAGAGAGAACAGTTTCCACTTGGCCAGATAACTGGCGTGAATGGAGGGTTTTCTACTGCTCAGAAGAACCTCCCTAACCAAGTCGGAGAACTGAAACGCTAACAAGTGCGGCCATGAAGTTTCCATGCTGTAAAGTGGAGAGATTCTAGACTGGGATGCTGGAGGCAGCCATGGTCCTGTGTGATGAGGTTCGGAATCATAGGTGTGTCCAATGAGATATCTAACAGCATAGAGAACCAGTGTTGGTGGGGGCATGCTGGTGCTATGAGAATAAGCGGTGTCTTGTCTTACCAGACCTTGAGGAGGACTTTGTGGATGAGAGGGAAGGGTGGGAACATATACAGAAGTCTTCCCACCCACAAGAGGAGAAAGGTGACCAAGATGGAGCCAGGGCTGTGGTTCAAGAAGGAGCAGATCTTCTGGCACTTCCTGTTGCTCTTTGTCGCAAACAGATCTATCTGGGGAGATCACCACCTCTGGAAGATATTGCTGGCAACGTCCGGGTGGAGAGACCATTCGCAGCCATGAAAGGACCTGCTGAGGCGATCGGCTAGTTTGTTTTGTCAGCCCGGCAGGTATGACACCTCTAACTATATCGAGTGGGCAATGCAGAAGTCACACAGTTTGAGGGCTTCCTGGGACAGGGGAAAAGGAGTGAGCACCACCTTCTTTGTTTATATAGAACATTGCTGTGGTATTGTCCATCAGCACAAACATTTGCCCTGAAGACAGGCCTGAAACATCTAGCAAGCTAGATGCACCACTTGTAACTCTCCGACACTGATGTGTAGCAATAGTTCTGCCTGGGACCGTAGACCTTGAGTCCTGATGTCACCCAGATGTGCCCTCCATCCCACCACTGACGCATCTGTGACTAGTGACAGCAACAGCTGTGGCTTGTAGAAAGGTACTCCCGCAAAGACTATCTGCAGCTATAGCCACCACCAGAGGGACTGTAGGACCCAAGGAGGGAGTGTGACCAGCCTGTCCAGAGGGTGTCAACTCAGCCTGTACACCTGAGCCAGCCATGACTGGAGAGGGTAGCGCCTCAGACTTGCATGTTGCACTATGTAGGTGCAAGACGCCACATGACGCAGAAATCTTAGGCAATTTCTGGCCGTCGTGCCTGGGAACCGATGGAGACCTTCAATGAGGGCTCTTAGGGTCAGAAATCGAGACTTGGGCAGGGATTCTCTGGCTTGGGTGGAGTACAAGACAGAGAATAGAATTAATTGGGGACTAGTGGGGATCAGAGTCAATTTCGTCAAGTTGAGGATGAGACAGTCTGAGGAACGTTGCTTGCACCAGTTTCATGTGTTCCTCCACCTGGTCTTGAGATCTACCCTTGATGAATCAGTCATCCAGGTATGAGAAGATTTGCACCTGGTGCCTGCAAAGAAAGGCCACCACAACCACCATCCATGTGGTGAACACCCAAGGGGTCGCCAATAGTCCGAATGGGAGGATTGTGAACTGATATTTGTTGTCAGAGGCCAGCACTCGCAGAAAATCCCATCGTCTGCGGGATGGGATTATGGAGACGTGGAAGTATGCGTCTTTCAAGTTGAGGGTGGCTCCAGATCCAAGGAGGGAATGATGGAAGCCAGGGAGACCATGCCGAACTTCAATTTCTTCATAAATCTGCTGAGATTTTGCAGGTCTAGAATAGACCTGAGCCCACTTTTGGCCCTAGGGATTAGAAAATAGCTTGAGTAGAACCCCTTGCCCCTGAACTCCAGAGGAACCTCCTTTACAATCCTGAGTAGAAGGAGCAATTGCACCTCCTGCATAGGGAATTGCTTGTGAGAAGGGTCTCTGAAGAGGGACAGGGAAGGTGGGTGGGTGAGAGGGAACAGAATTGGAGAGAGTATCCCAGTTCCACCATGCTGTCTGAGGTAATTTGAGACAATTCATGGTAGAAATGTGACAGACTGTTCACAGAGGAAGGGAAAAGATCTGGGGACTGAGCTGGTGCCCTGTCCTCGAGAGTACCTTCAGAAGTCTGGCTTCGTGCCCGACTGCTGTTTAGCCAAGGCCTTTGGCCGGAGAAGGATTGCGATGGCCGCCTCCTGTTACTCCTGCCCCATTTTCTACTAAAATCCCATCTAGGAAGGGCAGAGTAGAATCACAGGACAGTCTGGGCGTTTAAACAGCTTTCTTTGAGTGGTCGGTGTGTGAATCCCCAGGGATTTAAGGGTCGCTCATGAGTCCTTAACGCTAAGCAGCCTTGAGTCCATCCACTTTGCAAACAGGCCGAAGCAGTTGAACTGCAGGTCATGGATTGTATTTTGGACTTCTTGCGGGAGCCCAGAAACCTGGAGCCAAGAGCTGCGCCTCACAGTCATGGGTACCCGCACTATTGCCATGGCAAAGTCAGTGGGGTCCAGGGTGGCCTGGAGAGAGGTCCTAGCCACCACCCTTCCCTCCTCCAGGATCGCTGTGAATTCAGAGCACAAGTCCTCTGGCTGCAATTCCTGGAACTTCACCGGAGGAATTGTAAGCATGACAGCTTAGGACCGCATGCTCGTTAGTTATTCAAAGCTGAAAACCCCCGGGAGTATACTTTTCAACTGAAGAGATCCAGCTTCTAGGCTTCCTTTGATTTAGGCGTGGGCCCCGGTTGCCCCTGCCGCTTCTTATGGTTAGCTGCCTCCACCACCAGGGTTCCAGGCTGGGGGTGGGTAAAGAGGTGCTTGTGTCCTTTGGACAGCACCAAGTATCTCCGCTCTACCCCCTTGGCTGTTGGTGGGATAGAAGCAAGAGTACGCAATAATACCTTGGCAGTGTTTTGGATAGTTTTAATGAGGGGTAAAGCTACCCTCAATGCCCCAGGGTCCAAAATATCCAGCATTGGGTCCATGACCTCCTCTGCCTGCAGATTAAGGTTTTAGGTGGCCCGCCTAAGAAGGTTCTGACAGGCCCCAATGTCCATAGCAGGCAATGTGGTGGATTGAGAAAGAGGAAGATCCTTTTGGTGGCACAGGGTCTGCCTGACCCTCCGGCATGCAGGGGGGCTGCCTGGGTGTCGGCCCCGTGATACCCAGGTGGCTGCTGTGGTACTCAGTGCTGTGGCAGCTACACTGCCAGCACTCATGCCAGCGCCCTATGTTGCCAGTTCGCTGGCCTGAGCCTATGCGTCCCGACCACAAGGGGGTTCTCAGGGGACCAAGGAGGCTGATGAAGGTGCACAGACCTCTGATGCCACCAACATGGCCCCATACCCCGACACTTGGCCCTAGTGATAGGTTTATGGTGTCCAAAAGGGCCACTGAGTCAGCCCCTGCCACTGAGGGGGGTCAGTACATTATGGGCACCGGTTGCCCTTCATCTCGCCTGGGACAGCACTGGGAGTGGTACTGGCTCCGACGAGACACACTAAATCCAAAGAAAAGTCCAAGCCCATCCATGGCGTAGTAGACCCAAATGGTACTGGGGAATGATGCCATATTGTAGTGGGCTTGCCCCTGTGGCAAACAAGCAGCGGTGCTGCTGTTGGTGCTGATACACGGGCCAATGGGATAGGAGACTGTGCAACCATATGCCTTGCTGCCTCGAACGCGTCCTGCATGGAAGTCCCCGATCCTCCTCCAGTTCCTCCCGCACCAGAGTCCACCAGGACCAAACTGATGGACCTCCTCACGAGGCTGGAGTCTATGGTGTCGGCATAGGTAGGTCTAAGGCCGAGTGTCCTCATGTGGGACACATCCAACTAGTGCCAGCATGCTCCGAAAGCTTGGTATGGGAGTGCCCCCATCAGCCCTTTTGCAGCATCAGTGACTGCGACCAGTGCCACACACTGGAGCTGGTTATCAGTGTCAGGGAATGGCGGTGCCGGGGCTCCTTAGATGAGTCCTTTCTCAGCACTGAAGCCTCCTGCACAAAGGTCAGGGCACTGCATACTGAAGTTCCCAGTGCTGGATCCAGCACCGCCTCGGGGCAAAGGGCTGACTCCATAAGGAGGACTTTCAGCTGAGAGTACCACTCCTTTTTAGTTCTGGAGGTAAAGCCCCTGCAGATTTTGCGTCTGTCCAACTGGTGACTTTCACCCATGTAATTGAGACAAGAATTGTGTGGGTCCCCTTTGGCCATGGTTTTAAGGCATGACACGCATGACTCAAAGCCCTGAGACCGACACATGTCCCGGTCTCATGGAAAGGGTTATGGGGGGGAACCCCAAATGGTGTTTAGAATATGTTAGTTTTACTACTAAACCTACATAACTATTTACAGATAGACAAGAAAGAAGACTACTAGAGAAGCACTTGCAAACTCAAGAGAGCTCACTGGCGGTCAAAAGGAACTGAAGAGACGACAGTTCAGCAGGTCAGGGGGCTCCACAGCTGACCCGATGGGTACTGCTAGGGGAAAAAGCTTCCGACGATCATGCACATGACGTACACACACCTACTTGGAATTGATATGAGCAATCACTCAAAGAAACTCTTTTATAACAGTAATAATTTTCTAGATATTAAAGACATTTTCTCCATGAACACATAAGACCATACAGCAAGTTAGAAAAGTTACTGGCAGCAGGTTACATCTAAGACTTAAGTTCACTTAGGGACAGAACAAAAATGCCTAACTTCTCACTTATCACCCCAGTTAATGTCATTTTGTTGTTACATCCCTGATCTATGAGAAAACATACTCATTTAAAGTTGCACAACATTTCCTTATAATGTTTGGTTGCGGGGACTTAAAACCAGGGTGGGCCGGCAGCCCTCCCATCAGCTCCCCTCCAGCCGACCCCATGCCTCCTACCCCTCGGTGACCCTGCACATCAGCAACGCCCCGTTACTTCCCGCCCACAGCAACCACCTGTTTCACAGGTACTGAGGAGGCTCTTGGGCAGGAGTGGGATGAGCAAGGATGCGATGCACAGCCTCCTTCCTCCCACCCAGAGCCTCCTGAATAGCCACGAAACAGCTGATTAGTGCGGATGGGCGGGAGAGGGGAGGCTGCACACCATGTCCTCACTCCTTCCCCTTTTCCCCCACAGAGCCCCTGACTACAAAACAGCTGATTGCTCTGGGTGGGAGGCATGCCGCCTCCCCCCTGCAGCAATCAGCTCTCTCATGGTATTTAGGAGACTAGGGGGAGGAACGAGGATGAACTCAGGTTAGGGGGACAGGCCTGGGGCAGAGGCAGGGCTTGAGCACCCCCCACCACCCCGGCACTTTGTAAAGTTGGCATCTGTGCAACCGTGCATGCAGAAATCATTTCTTGCCAGTACTGTACTCATGGGAGTGACACGGGGGGGGGGGGGAGGGGGGCACATGACCTCCCCACATGACCCTCCACGTGACTCCTCTCCATGCTGCCCCACCTGCCAAGTGAAGGGAAATCTGTTTTCACTGTGAAAGATGGAGTTTGGAGTCATATGGGCAAGTTACTTGTCCATCAACCCCACCCATATTCTAGTTAGAACGTTCACAGGAAAAGTTCATTAAGTGTAGACAGGCATTTTCCACGGTCCACTGTGAGCTGAGTGTTCCTTAGCAGGCCATTCAACTTGACTTGTCTCTTCACGTGCTGGTTAAATACCTTATGGGCATTACCACAGGAGCAAACATATAGTAAACATCACTAATATTTATAAGTTTAGATATCAAGATGATATATGCATAGAAATAGCATAATCATAAGTACCAGCTATTTCATGTACATGACTATTCCCAAAAGAGATTCTGAGAAAAATATATCACACCACATACCTGAGATCCCATGTGCCAGCACCATGCTACACTGTAGTTTTATCATCTGTTACGTAAGAACAGAGATGGAGCCAGTGACATGACTCTGTTTGGCCTAAAAGGACAAGGTTCATTCTGATCTGTTCAGGTGTGACAGCCTTTAGTCAGTGAGGGTGTAGGGGCACACATTCAGGTTAATGGGCTTCAGTGTTCCTTTGCAGGTAACTTTTTAATGTTCAGAAAGCTGGTATGTACTGAGGTGGTTTAAAGCATAGCACAGTTTTTTAGGTTTCCAAATCTGCGAACCTCTGCCTCGGAGATTTTATTTATTCATTTATGGGGGGGGGGGCGGTGCACTGGTCAGAATGTGGGACGGTATCCTCTCCACCCTCTGCTCATGAGGTTATGCGTGTGTCTTGTAGCACTCTTCTGAACACCAGCTGGAAAGAATGTGTTTTCAGTAAATGTGGACTGATTCTTTTCTCTTGGAAGGCATGTAATTTTTTCAGGTACACACTGATTAACACAGAAAACAATTGGGGTTGTTAATTTTCTATGGAATTTGAGGAAAGTTTAAGTTCAACTATATTTTCCAGTACAGTGATGAAATGGGTGTTTGTATATACAATCATCAACATGCTTAACTACTCACTTTCCCCCAAATATGTAGTATTTCAGTCTGTTTATATGGAATATGTGATTTGGATGAGGAGTCATTTCAGCATACATATGATTTATTTAAAGATATATTTTAAGTAGAACTGTATCCTAAACTGCATTATGGTATTGTACCCAAACACTGCATTCAATGGAAAATTCAACTTCCTTTATAGGAACAGAGCAGACTCCTGAAACTATTACCACAAAAATGGTCCATAGTCTTGCAAATAGTCCCATTGTCTTCAATGGGACTGATCAAATGATTAAGGGTTTACAGGACTAGGTTCCAAGTTAGTAAATGGCTCTGGATGAAACAGACAATGCTGGAGCTGTCAGATCAGAAGGAGCTTCATTCGAATAAAGGTGGGCAAATATGTGATATGTCTTAGTTCCGTTGCTAAGATCAGGACCATATTTTCTGAAAAGTTTTTTGCAGATTCCTGAGGCAGCTGCTTTAAGGCCGTCCGTGTCCAGCATTATAATCTTCACTTGTAGTTCTCTCACCCACAAAGCTGGGAAATGAGGCATTTGTTTTCTTTGTTTTGCTGCTTCAGTTCCACTTAACAGAATGCATGTTAGACTAGTTTGGCTCCAAAGAAGAATTTTATGTACACTGGAGACAACACCTGATTCCCATCAGGCAGCAGAACTAGGCTGACATGAGAATCCAAACATCCTCTGGTCAGTACAAGCAGAGGCATTCCTCTAATGATTTGGACTTGACGTGATCCAGTATGAATGTCATGGATAATTCAGACCAATGGTGAGAAACAGAATCAAGAATACTGTTTAAACACCTTCTGTACCCCCCACCCCTCCCCTCCTAGAGACTCCTGACAAACTTAAAAGCACAATACATATGCTAACAAACTTAAACAAAGGCTTTGTTTAAGTTTGTTAGCATATATTGTGCTTTTAAAGCCATATAAAGAATGAACGCCCTCCCTAGCTGCAAGCACAGCCTCACCTCACCCCACCAGAGCTAGGGGCTAGCCCCAAGTCTTTCCGGTACCCTGTACCTGCTAAAAACCTCTTGCCAGTATTGCATACTGGAGGGTACCACCCTACTTGCATTACTGTGCGCGCTCCAGAGGGATAGCATGGGTTCATCATCATGTTGAGTTTCCCCAGGGAAGTGTTTGCAGCCTCTGTCATGTGTCTATTGTGTCTCCTCCCTCAGTGCTGCCTTGCAGAGTGTGAGGCTACACTAACAACAACGTGTTTACCCTTCAGGGCTCAGCAGAGTGCTAGTTCATCATTTAGCAGCAAGGCATTCGCTGGGAAAGATCCCATCTGATATCAATACGGTTGCTTTAGGAGAAGCTCAGGAAGCTTGTGAGCAGGACCCCAGACAATCCTCTGATTAGTGACTGCAGGAAGATTTGGGAAAAGGGGAGCTGCTAACGTGCGTGAGCAAGAAATAGAAAGGGCTCAAGGAGCTGAGATAGGACATTGCTCCAGTGGCCCTGTGCAAGTCTGTTTTAAATGTAATAGTGGAGGGCTATGTATCGCTCTTCATGAGGATCGGGTGGAAACTACTATACCAACAGATATTATACTAGGCTATAGTAAACACTCATTGTTGTTTACATTGTGTCTGTAAAAGTAGAATATTCCCTGAACATTTCTAGCTCGTTGTGATTGTACAGTATCACCCAGCATCACGAGTCAAAAACGCTCAGTAAGTGATAGTGAAGTGCCTAGTAGGAGCAGTACTGCTAGCAATAAAAAAAACCAGGAAAAACCATTAGTTTGTGTACTAAATCAGACATTAAGGCGTTTTGATACAGGTGAGCATGTGGTAGACATTGGCATCGCTCTGGTCTTACTCCGACCACCCCGTGAGAACATAATGCCAACAAGATCAGGGCTAGTGCTCAGCGTCTTTTTTAAGTGTGGATAGAGGACCAAAACTAGCAGAAGTTGCCTCTAAGTTTGCTAGTGATACAAGCTAAGGCAAAAAGTTTGTATGACAATTTGAAGAGACACCACGGTGAAGGATCACAGCCAGAGACGTTCACAGCAAGTCGGGGATGGTTTGATCGGTTCAAGAGGCACTTCGCACCTTCATAACATCAAGATGTCTGGCGAAGCAGCTAACGCAGATACTGCAGCAGCTAAAAAATTCCCCAACTATCACAAGAAAATAATTGAGTAAGGTGGCTATTCACCTAAGCAAGTCTTCAATGTTGATGAAATGGGCCTCTACTGGAAGAGGATGCCTAAATGGACTTTACATTTCCCAAGAGAAGACAGTGACTGGATTTGAAGCAGCTAATGAGTGCCTAACCTTGCTTTTTGGTGGTAATGCTACCAGAGACATGAGGATGAAACCGCTGACAGTGTACCAATCCGAAACACCATGAGCTCTCAAGGGATTTTCAAAGGAAAATCTTCTGGTCATTTGGACATCCAATAAGAAGGCACGGATAACTGTAGCTATGTTTTCAGAATGGCTGACTATGCTATCCCTACATGGAAGGAATACTGTGCCAAGGAAAGTCTTGATTTCAAGATTTTATTACTTATTGATGATGCACCGGCTCATCAATCAACCTGGACGACCTGTGTGAAAACATTAAAGTTGTCTTTCTGCCACCTAACACCACATCACTCATCCAACCAACGAATCAAGGCGCCATCGCTGAATTTACAGAGTATTACTTATGCTGTACTTTTGACCAGCTCAGAGGCACCGATGGGGAAGGCAAGCCTAACAATTTGGGAATTTCGGCATGACAACAACATCCACAAGTGCATCAACAACACTGGTGAGTCCTGGACTGAAGTTACTCAGGCATGCATGAGCGGTGCATGGGGAAAGCTGTGGCCTGAATGTGTCAATGACTTTAAAGGATTTAAAGATGTTGTCCCCGCGATGAAGATAGATAAACTAGGCTTGGCCATGAAAGCAGGTTTTGATGAGGTGGAAGAAGCTGACATTACACAGCTTATGCAATAACATGGAGAAGAGCTACCCAATGAAGATCTGATGAAACTAGAGGTGATGAGAGCAATGGAAGAAGAGGTCCAAGTAGTAAAAAGAGAACCAACCCATTGAAATTTGACTGCCAAACGTCTTTCTGAAGCTTTCCAAATGACTGAAGCTGCTGGCTTGCAAATCCTTAGTGATGATCATCCTAACAGGGAGCGCAGCTCCAGAGTGGTTAGGGGAATTGGTCATGTAATGAATCGCTATAAAGAAATTTACTGGGGAGGGGAGGGAAAGCAGAACAACAATCTCTAGATGTGCTTTTTCAAGTTGGAAAAGTTCAGCAAGAACAGCAAGAGGAGCAGCCGGATGATCCACCCTCTTACTACACCACCTCAACCAAGTTTCACAATCATCATTGCTGAGTACAGTATTAAATTGTTTGTTTAAAATTGTTTAAAAATTATATTGTATATGTCTTTTGTCTGGCAAAAAAAAGTTTCCCTGGAACCTAACCCCTACACTTAAATTAATTCTTATGGAGATATTGGATTCACTTAACATTGTTTCACTTAAAGTCACATTTTTCAAGAACATAGCTACAAAGTTAAGCGAGGAGTTACTGTACAATCAATTTGCAGTCACTTTAAAAAACCTCACAACTTAGTTGTAGGAGTACTACAGTACCCAGAAACATATAGTACAGTATCTTGCCTATACAGTACCTGATTCAGGTCATGTTATTAGTATCTCTTTCAAGCACTAGCATCACACAAGTTTTGTTTGTTTCTAAAAAAGCCACACTTGTGGCAACCTGTCAAATATACACAGCAATTCAAATACAAGACTCTAAAATGAACAGTTGCAAACTACTCAGCATAATATTAAAAAAATTCACAGTATTACTGAAAAGACGGTTACTCACCTTTGTAACTGTTGTTCTTCGAGATGTGTTGCTCATATCCATTCCAGTTAGGTGTGCGCGCGCCGCGTGCACGTTCGTCAGAAGACTTTTACCCTAGCAACACTCAGTGGGTCGGCAGGGCGCCCCCTGGAGTGGCGCCGCTATGGTGCCGGATATATACCCCTGCCGACCCAGCCGCCCTTCATTTCAGTCCTTCTTGCGGCTACCCCGACAGTGGGGAAGGAGGCGGGTGTGGAATGGATATGAGCAACACATCTCGAAGAACAACTTACAAGGTGAGTAACGTCTTTCTTCTTCGAGTGATTGCTCATATCCATTCCAGTTAGGTGATTCCCAAGCCTTATGGTAGGCGGTGGGTCGGAGTAAGATACGGCAAATGCAAAGCGCTGAGCACAGAGGCTGCAGCATCCCTTGACTGTTAAACCAAGCATAATGGCGAAGCAAAGGTATGGACCAAAGGAGCTGCGCGAGAGATCTCGTGGTAGGTACACGAGTCACAGGCGGCAGACGAAGTCTGAGCCCTGGTAGAATGCATAGTGATGTGGTTTGGGGAAGTGAGCCAAATCAAACAAGTGCGGATGCACGTTATCACCCAAAGATAGATCCTCTGAGAGGAAAACAGGTAGGCCTTTCCTTCGTCTGCTACCGTGACGAGAGTTGGGCGTGTTAGGAAACGGTTTTGTCCATCAACATACTGCGAGCGCTGTGCAACTCCAGAGAGTGCAACTGGTGTCCCCACGCGTTGAGTGTGGAAAACAGGAAAGGCAGATACCACCGTAGGAGGAAAGCCGGTGAGGACGTAACTCCACTCTTTTCTTTGGAAAGATAGTGCATGGTGGAACACGTAAGACCCTGTGCTCGGAGACTCGTCTGTCTGATGTAATGGCTACGAGGAACTGTCTTCAAGACAGTATAGCAAGCGAGCAGGATGCTAACGGCTCGAATGGGGGAAGCACAAGTCTGGTTAAAAACCATGTTGAGGTCCAGGTTGGGCTGGGTGTGCACCTAAGGGTGCAAGCGCTCCAAGCCTTGAAGACTCGAAACATTAGCACAGAACGATCACCGAGCCTGGGAGGAAAGTAAAGATGGCTGCCAAGTGTACCCTCAGCAATGACACCGCTAGGCCCTGCTGCTGTAGCCAGAGGTAGTCCAATAGAGGAGTCGAGACTCAGCAGAGTGAGATTAAGCGTTTCCACTGTAAGAAAACGCTTCACCTGGCAAGGTACGTTGACCAGGTGGAAGGCTTCCTGCTACCCCGCTACGCGTATCACGCAGCAGCCACACGTGAGGTGAAGAGACTGCAGTCCAGGTGGCGAAGTCTGCCGTGGTCCTGAGTATGAGGGGTGGGTGGAGTGGCAGGGTAATGGGTTGGCTATGACAGGCGAGCAATGGGCGTATCAGTGCGCCTGGACACGCTGGAGTGACCATGATGAATGCGCACCTCCGCCTGCGAAGTTTGAGCAGGACCATGAGCCGGGGGAGCGTGTTGGCCCTTCTATGGCCTGAGAACAGCGTCGAGATCGGTCCCGGGGAGAGACCTTGTAGAAGCAGAACCACGGACATTTCCTGTTCATGCGGTAAGTGAACAGGTCCAATATGTGGGGAAACCACCATTCCGGCAACAAATGCAGCACACTGGGCAGGGGACCACTCATGAGACAGGAAAAGCTGCGAGTTGAGCATCAAGGCGTTCGAATGCCCTGGGAGAAAGGATGCTACAGAATTATCGAGTGGCTATGCAAAGTGCAGATGGATGCCTCCTGACAAAGGGAGGAGGGCATGTTCCTCCAGTTCTTATGGAGCACATGGCCGTTGGTGCTGGCGTAACACTGAGTCGTTACAGTCGTCAGCTGCTGCGGAATCCTGCACGCCAGACGGACTGCGTCATCGGATGGAGCGGCATCCCTGCCACATCAGGGATGGGGTTAGCACCGGTCTAGGAGTCTAAGGTTGCTCAAGGAATGGTGACTATCTGACCATAGCCCTGTCCGGGTGAAGTTTGCAGACTTCGGATGAGCAGTGCCATCGCCTGAAACCGTGCGTGGTAAGCAGGATCCGGCTCGCTCGGAGTCCAGGATAGCTCCTTGGAAGTCTACCCCTGCGTGGGAACCAGAGAGGATGTCTCCATAGGAGCATCAGGCCTAGACGTGTGAATAGGTCCCGACGATGCCCATATGCTGAGTGACTTGTGTCTTGGAGTCTCCCCAGATGAGCCAATCGTCCAGATACGCACGCATATGCGACATCGGTGGAGGTGGGGGGCGCCTAATGGCCACGCACTTGGGAAATGCTGTGGGGCTGGTGAAAGGCCAACAGTAAGACCGTAAACTGGAAGACCGACGGTTGGCTAGAAAGTGAAGGTATCTCCTGTGCAGAGGGAAGATGGGGCATGTGAAAGTACGCGTCCTTCATATCGAGGGCGGCATACCAGACTTCAGGACAAGACAGATCATGGTTCCCAGGAATACTATGCGGAACTTCAACCTTATCAGAAGCTGGTTGAATTCTTGTGGGTCTAGGACGGTCTGAGACCATACGTACGGGCTGGGTTAGGAATAAGGGAAGTACCCTTTGCCCTCCATCCATTGGCGTCTGCACCTCTTGTAAGAGGAATTTGCACCCGAGGAGGAGTCCTGAAGAGGGACAGGGTTGAAACAAAGCGGGGTGGCCCCCATGCTCCACATGTGTAGAAGACAGCGGACTGAATTAACTGAGACCACGCCAAGAGAAGTAGGAGTGGGATCAGGCCTGTAACGTACGCCACTCGGCGCACCTTCGAAAAGATTGTCTTTGGTCCCCCGTAGCGATTGCAGGGACCTGATCTTGGCCCTCTCGGGTCCTGATGTCGTCTGGACCACGTCAGCCCGCGTCTGCCAAGCCTATCTGTGGGTAGGCACAGAGAGTGTGGCGGTGTGGCTGGGACGCAAGGGCTGCAGTAGGACGCTGGGTATGCACGCCGAGAGAGATCGCATGAGGACCTGTTGTCCTTCAACTTTGCCGTCTGGGTGATTTCACCGCAAAGAGGCCTTTACCACAACTAGTAAGTCGTGAAAGGCAGAGATTTCAAACCTGACGTCATGAGATGCTCCTTATGGTAACGAGCCTGGAGGGAAGCTCTGGTGCCTGTTTCCTTCCTTCAAGGGCAGTGAGCTTTGGCAGGAGTCTGATGGAGAAGCTCCATAAATTTATCCATCGCCATCGAGGTGTTACGGTTATAGGGACTAAGCAGGGCTCATTGATTGCCACGCAGGGCTATAAGGCCTGCAGAGTACACCTTGCGAGTGAGTAGGGTCACTCGCTAGCCCCCGACGATTTCGGGCTGGCGCCTCTGGCCATCCCGTTCCCTGTTCTTAACCAACTGAATGACCAGTGAGCAGGAAGGACGGAAAGCAAGTAGTCGAACCTCCAGAGAGTTCGGCAATCGCCTGGATGGTCCGATAAAACGGGTAGGGCCCCTCTAGTGGAGCAACGCGATAGAATATCCACTACGGGTCCGTTCCTCCGGGACCTCCTGCATCTGAGGTCCACATTGAGCGCTACCCTTATAGAGGTCTGATGACTTAGGGTGTCGTGGCACACCAGAATGCGGTCCTGAGCATAAGAGATGTCCGCGTGGGAAGACAGGTGCGTGACCGGATGGCCATGGAGGTGCTGAAAAATCATGGTCAGAGTCTCTGACTCTACCAGACTTGCCCAACTTGGCACTGGACCGGCTACCGGAAGGCGCACCGTACCTGGAAAACGAATCCGGACCTCCTACACAGCGGTGCCGGAGTCGACCGAGATCTCGAGGTCGGGAGTGTACGGCAGTCACAGCGCCTGTAGCGGTGATGGGAGCCAGAACGGTGCCGAGATTATGGTCAGTGACGAGACACTGACCGGTGCGCGAGTGCGACCGGTGCCGAGGATGGAAGCGCGACGCATCCAGGGAGCTTGCCAAGAGACTATTACCTGCACCGGCGGTTCAGGCAGCATCTACTCTGTCATGCAATGAAAACTCACCGTTGGGGATGCCTCCGGCGTGGAGGGAACAAGAAGCTCGACCACAAATGCGTACCAGGGAGCTGTCAGGCACCGGATTCTACTGTCCACGTGGGATAGGTATCGACGAGCTGACCGTGCCAGCGGTTGCAGGTCGTGCTGGGCAATCCGGCTTAGACAAGCTCTCTGTCCGCAGTGCAGATTGCACGGGAGCAGTAGGAGCAGGAGCTAGACCACGGCGTGCGCCGGGGAGCAGTCAGGCACTGGATTCGACGCCTTGTGGGACGGGATCAACGGTGCCGTCGGTGCTCGGTAGGTGTTGGTGCCGGGCCATCCAACTGAGATGAGCTCTCTGGCTGCGGTGCATTGTCACAGAAGCAGCACGAGCAGGAAGTCAACCACGGCGCGTGCCAGGAGCAGTTAGGCACTGGGTCCGACGGCTTTTTGTGGACCGGGATCGACGTGCCAACGTTGGGTGCGGCAGGAGTCGTGCGGGCGATCCGAGTTAGATGAGCTCTCTGGTTTGCGGTGCGTTGGCATGAAGCAGCAGGAGCAGGAAGCTCAACCACAGCGCATGCCAGGGAGCAGTCAGCACCGGATTCGACGGCCTTGTGGACCGGGATCGACGGTGTCGACGTACCGGTGCCCGGCGATCCAACTTAGACAGCTCACTGGCTGCGGTCAGGTAGCACAGAAGCAGCAGAGCAGGAAGCTCAACCACGGCGCGGGGGACGGCCAGGCACCGGATTCGGGCCTTGTGGGACGGCATCGACGGTCCAGCGTGACGCTGCTGCGCCCAGGCGCCTGTCGGTCCGGTGTCGGGTGAGCTCGTTGCTGTGGTGACCCAGCGACAGAGATCTCCTCAGCGGTCGCGAGCAGTGTGGCATGCGAAGGAGCTCATGCAGGAGCAGGAGCTCAACCACGCGGTGCCGGGAGCTGTCGCACTGGCAGAGGAGTCGTGGCTTCCTCAACCTCAGAGAGATGGAGCGGTGCGCGTCGACTTCGGTGCCGCAACGGCCGTGCCAGCAGGGTCCGGTGCCGAGTGGCGCTTCTGGCGCCGAGTAGCCGCGCTTGCGGAAGTGGAGGGAAATGAAAGTGCCGCTCCATGTTGTTTTCGGCTTAAACGCCGTGCAAATGGGCACTTACTGCGAAATGCGATCCCCGAGGCACCGTAAACAGAGGCGTTGTGGATCTCCTGTCAGCAACGGCCGGAGGCCGGCCAAGCACGGACCAAGAACCGGTGAGCCGGGCATGGGCTCCGCACCGTTGCAGGGAAGGGGCTACTCCCGAACCCCGCTATCATTAAACCTATTAAGAAAAAAATGTAAAGGATTATAACTGTATACACAAGAACTACGAGTAGCTAGGGAAGCGGAGGTCAGCTAAGCTGCGCTCCACTGTTCCAACGACCGACACGGCGGTAAGAAGGAACTGAAGGGCAGCTGGGTCGGCAGGGGTATATATCCGGCACCATAGCGGCGCCACTCCAGGGGGCGCCCTGCCGACCCACCGAGTGTTGCTAGGGTAAAAGTCTTCCAACGAACGTGCACACGGCGCGCGCACACCTAACTGGAATGGATATGAGCAATCACTCGAGGAAGAATTGCTAGTTTTACAGATTATGGAACTACATCTAGGTACCATGTATTTAACTAAGGCCTTAAACAGGTCACGCTGCATCACGTAGTTGTGCAATCCTAACTCGTGCACATGTCTGAAACATTAGGCTTCCTAATACAAGAAGCTATAGTTCCAGTTACAATGGAGATCAGAACTATATTTTACAAAAGGCACAAAGCTGAACTTTAAAGATGCAAAGAAACAATTACGTCATAAAGAAAGCACCACCACCACTACATGAGGCTTTCAAAAAAAGCCTTCTTTACATTAATAACTTTCAGGAAAAATCATAGATAGTTTCTCAGAGCTAGCAAAGTAACATTAATAACGGGTTGTACATTTTGTTGCTTCTGTAGGAACAATGCTTTGCACACACAAGAGGCTCCCAGAATCCCTCCATTCTCTCATACAAGTTCCCCTTGTGATTGTTACACATCCACAACAGAGGCCAGGTCTCAGAAGTGCTTTGCAGGTACTGGTATATCAGTATATAATAGTGGCAAACTGTTGCTAGAGTAGATACACCAGGTCAGAAAAACCACACCACACCTCGCCACACTCCTGAGCCAGATAACTACTATACTGGCATACATTTGTAGTGCAGACCTGACCAATCAGAGAAATGCCATCGAGGGTAGAGCCTTGCTTAGCATGGCCACCAAGAGACAAAAAAGGAGAACCTAACCAATTTACAGTGCAAGTTTGAAGACTGACCAATTAGTTAGAGAAGTTTGAAGACTGACTTGATGAAACTGGTACGAACTCATACAAGTTTAAAACTGACAAGCCTAAACCAGTAACAGTTTTAAAACTGATATAAGTGTGACAACACTTGGGGTTTGCACCAGTTTAACCATGACCTGGTCTAACACTATTTTACCAGCACAACTATATTGTGTGATACAGCATGGCCAGAGAGCAGCAGGAGAGGGTTAGAAGGGAGCCTTATTCCCTGTAGAGGGAAGAAAGTTTGCTATAGATTAATTAAAGCACCTGAAGCCAATTAGAGCACCTGAAGTTGGTCACCTGATAACCTCTGCTTCAATCAAACAGGGAAGGTGTTGGAGCAGAGAACAGTTTGAAGCGAAGCAGAGGAAAGTTTGGAGAAGTGCTGCGGTGGGCTAAGAAGTCCAAGACCCTAGGTAAAGGGGCACCTGGCTTGTGCAGAGGGAGGGAGGGAGGCAGGCAGGAAGCTCCCCCCCCCACCCCCACCCCCCCCAAAGCTGAAGGGCAGGAGAGGGAAGTAGCCCAGGGGAAGGAACCGTCAGTTCAAGTGGTTTACTACTATCCTCAGGGCCCCTTGCCTGGGACCTGGAGTAGAGGGCCGGCCCAGGTGCCTTCCTCTCCATTCCCCTCCTCTAGGACACTAGTGGGGCAATTAATATTCCAATTCAGGGGCAAGAAATGGCGCCCTAACCCCCGCCCCCATGGGAAAGCGTGAGACCCATCATAATAGTGCCAGCAATTTGCCACAATTGGTAGTGGTTTTTTTTTTAAAATTAAATTAATTTTACACCAGCAGAACTCCCCTAATGCAGATGTAATTAATACTGACCTATTATATTTCAGTTTAATAAAGTGAAATAAGCTATACCAACTTAACTTAATCTACACTAGCAGAACTGTATCTACAACAGGGTTTTTGCTGCTTTAACTATATTGGCATAGTTAAATCAGCAGAATTTAAGTGTAGACAAGGCCTAATTGGTTTATAAACAACAATTAAAAATGACCACAAACTGTTTAGGCCAACCTTTTAGAAGGCAGTTTAAAACACAAGGGTCTGAGTTAAACGGATGTTAAAAACAAACTGGGAGAAGAGAGGTCTTGAGAGAGATTAGTCACTCTTAAAATTTCTACTTAAACACAGTTGTTTACACCAGTGCCACCATATACGTTTAAACCACATGAAGTTAAACTATACTAGTGTAACTGACAGGTCCTAAGAGTTCACCCATGCCAATCACTATAACAAGTCATAGTTTTACTTACATTTAATACTTCTTGCCTGGGCTGTGAAGGTTCTATACAAGTCAGAAGCCTGAGCAATAAGTCCATAATAGCAGAGGTCCCTATGTGCTTTATAATGAGGTCTACAAAATCATGTTTTTTCTTTAAGAAATCCACAATCTAGAAGAAATAATGAAAAAACAAGTTTACATTTTGCTGCAAGTACTTTTTCTTTATTTCCCTAGCAAATTAGTATTTCAAATATGTTCTGTTTCACAAGTTGAGAGTGGTGAAGGCAGGAGAAGAGATTTCTGAACAAAATGTTCAGCCATCTAGAGTGGGCAATCCAAAATTAGGCAGACTTTAAAACACTGTCCTTTTAAACTGAATAAGAACAGTTTAAAGCACTTCAAGCAGATCTTTCGTTATGTTATTAACACCTTATTTCTCCTTTTTTTATTTAGTCATTTACTTGTTGCACTTCATTTAGCTTGGACAATGAAAACCAAGCCTATTCCACTTTCAGATTCTTAGTGCTGCATTATTTGGATTTTAAAAACTGTAGGGGATTATTTAAAATCTTTTCATTGGAACTGTAAAGTGTGAAAACATTTCTTATTTTTATTTGGCTTATCTACAAAATTTAAGAAGTTGTGTATGACAAATAGAAATGTGGGCCAAAGAGTTTTTTTTTGTGGTGCAAGTCAAATAACTAGATTTCTTCAGAGTCTTTCCAGAGCAATAATTTGAATAAGAAAAATACTATAAATCTCACTTGGCACACTCAGTGGAAACACACAAATTAAGTTATCATGACTGTTAGAAGATTATGGGAATCCTTTATGCTGGGGATAGTTTCTAAAGCAATTCATAAAATTAAAGCAAGCATTGAAACAAAGCATTTAAAATATTAAGGGAAGCAGCATGAATAGAACTGCATTGTGAGTACTTGGTAACAGACTACCTGTTCACACCTGTAACAGGTAACCAGATACCACTGTGCATGCGATCTGGCCACTGAAATCCAATGCACTAAATCAGTATCATAGAAGTCATTCAATTTGTCTGGAATTTACTTCAGCTAAGTCCCAAAATTTGCCCTTTCCCAAAACTTAAGTTCTTGAAAATTGCTTCACAAAATATGGTTTCACTAGCTACAGCAACATTTTTATAACAGTTGCGGAAATCCCCAGAGAGATTTATCAACAGGCTGTTTTGTTTTTTTATAAGGAAGATGCTCCTTCACCCATAAGGCCAACAATCAGATAGTTTTAACCAAAACTGCTCGTGAAGAGTGTCAGGAAAGAGCAAGTTTTCCCAGGGAGATGTGGTATGTGTTGGAGGAGCAGACAGTACTCAACCACAAGGGGAAGGAGGATAGAACCCCAGTGGAACAGGACATTGTCCTGGCATCACAGTGGAAAGAGGACACTTATTCTTGATAGCTTCTCTATGATATTTAAGGAGTCAGAGGTAGAGGATCCCAGCTGCTCAGACCAGTTACAGTTCTGTGGTCTGCTCCACTTTAGACCAAGTTCTTGCTTGCGCACAGACCTCTTCATGCAAAGAGCTTTAAAAGAAAAAAAAAAATATGGAGGGGAGAAGGAGATGAGTAAGAAGGAAGGCCCCTATAAGAGCTGCTGTGCCCATCTTACTTCTGCAAAGCAATGATAAGCTAAACAAATGGGGATAGCAATAGTGAGCTGCAAGGTAGTACTGCAGCCCTCACATTTCCTGCAGCAACTCTCTTCTTTCTCCGCCACCACTCCTGACTTTAACGTACTATTGGAACCACAAACATCCATGCTGAAAAGCTATACTGTGGCTGTCTACACAGACACAAATTGAACTGCATAATTCATCACTGCTCCAACTCCACTAATAATAGCAACAAAGGAAGCAGTAGTGCAGACTGAGCTCAGGCACAATTAGATGACCTGGTGGGAAAACCCTGAGCCCTGTCTATAAATTACAGCTTCCACCAGTCAAGCTACACTGGTAGTGAATTACACCCCCAAATTTTGCCCAGAAAGGCGGCAAAAGGCACATCTATTCTACAAGTAGAACCTTACAGGATTTTTTATGATAGGGTTCCATTATCTAGTATAGGCCAAATCATTTAGCATGAACCATGCTGGAGTCATGGACCATCTACAGGTTTAGCTTTAAAATATGGTCCACACTACTAAAAGAGAACTACTTTATCTGCATCAGGGACAACTTTTCCTGTACCCTGATCCAACACTTTACTATAATTAGAACCAAGCTACATCCAGTTGGTCTCCACCTAACAGGATTTACTGTTTAACTGAGGTCACCCACAATTTTGTACAATAGGGTTATCCAGTCAGTCCACTTTCCAGGTCTCTTTCTGGGAGGAAAATAAAAAGTGCATTGCACTATGGAAAAAAACAAACAAAAAAACCCCACAAAAACAATTCTGTTTCTGGCAATAGCAGCTCAGGCAATATAGAAACGCTACTCAGAATCTACTTATACAAGAATAACTAGTGTGGTAAGCATGGATAGGCCATGGTTCTTCACACTCCACAGTACAATGAAAAATGCTTTGTGCACTCTGCGAAGAGCTAGGTACAGTTATCAGAATCATGCAAAAATTTAAGTAGGCTCTATCTGTGGTCTGTGAATAGGCCTAAACAGACTACTAATGATACACTGCTGCTATCATCATATCAGTAAGCACAAGAGACTAGTAACAAGACACAGAATGGGTGATTTCTAGCAGTGCTAATGGCATTGGAGAGGCATATTGGAGAGGATGGATTTCAATATACAGAAAAGGAATCTTACTGAACTAAGAGAAACTGAAGATGTTATTTTCAAATATTTTGTAAAGGTTGCACTACACAAGAATTTTAGAAAGGAGAAGGGTTTCCTCAAAAGAGGACAAGATGATCACGATAGTACCTTATGGCCTTTAAAAAAAAAAATCTAGTAAACCTCTTTAACTAAGGGATGGCGACAGCAAGCAGTCAATTCAGGTGCGGACGGAAGAAAATACTTCCCCTAACACATTTCCAACCAGACAGCTGTTCTGATAAACAAAGTTAGGAAAAGATAAGTCAGTGAGAGTTACCCAGATTTTGTTAATATTCTTAAAAAGTGTTCATCTCTACTAGAAAACTTTCAATTGTCATGGAAAAAGTGAATCCGGTTGCTTGCTTCAGCTACAACTTTTTTAAATGGTAGCCCTACAGAGGAGCGTATCTCAATGTTGCAGCTATTGAAGCACATGCTACAAACGGAAGAGCTATTAAATATTTACCTGTTCCGGTTTTCTGCTAATAAGAATACTTAGCACCTTGCTGAAGAAACTGGCCAATAAAGGGTTGAGAGGGGATTCATTTAATAGGAAGCTGTACAGTTTCATAAGTAAGGACTCCTCTTCTCCCAGTCTGTCATTGATCTGTGAGACATCTGACGTAAGAAGCTCACAAGATATGTTCGGATACCTAGAAAAAAGGGACACCTTCCATCACTCATGCTTATAAAACAAATATTACACAGTAAAAATATGGAATCAAAGTGAAGCAGTTTGGTGGGCTTGCTGGACAGATATGGAAAACTGTAAGGCTGCTGATTGCAGAGAGTTGGGTAAATTAGTCTAAAAATAAATATACTGGTCTGTAAAAAGGTTATGCTTTTATTCTGAGATCAGGATTCTCCAGTCTCCCACTGTATTGCAGCAGTACAGATATCACACAAGTTGAGTGTCAGAAGCAATACATATAGTATATGGTGGGCTTTTAGCTTAATATCTACTGGTTAGCCCTCCTGTCTGAACACAAACCTCCCCATTTCAGACCATTTCCCATTTTGTCTTGGGGGGCGGGGGGGAAAGAGGCAGGATTGATTCACATGTCAGCAAGCGAAGAACAGATAGTCCTGATACTCTGTTTTATTCCCAGAGTTCATATGAAGACCACAAAGTCAGCATGATGATTTCTGGATCAATAATATTTCTGATGTTTTTAATATGTTTGTTAAAAGTCTCCCTAATTCAAGCAGCAGCATCTCTCACAAAACCCTACCAAGTTGACTAGATTGCCTCATGCCAAGTTAGAAACAAATCCACTGGGACAGTTTTGGGATAGTTTCATCTAAAATACAACAACATACACAATATCTACATGCAAAACATCATAAGGCTCTACCCACTTTACACTGGGTAACTATATAGCAAAAAACAATTTTCCAGTATTTTAGTAGCACAGCTATGGAGACTCACAGTACTGTGCATTTATTCACTTAAGTTTATTTCTTTAAAAAAATGCCTCTAGGTACGTTAAAAACAAATTTAAACAAACCAATAGTTAGCATATGGACTTATTTTAACTGCATGAATATCACACAGTAAGGGCTGTGGGGCAGCATCTCAGTTACTTTAGTTGAACAGACCTTAATCTCTACCCAAAACTTAACTAGAAGCCACAGCAAACTATGGAGGCCTGACATAACACACACTGCCTGAAATACTGCTTATTAAGACGACAGCCACATTATGCCCTTAGTTTTCAAGTGATCATCAGGTGCAGCTCCATGTAGAGTGCATTGAAATAGCCTAAGCCAGACGGGAGAAGCGCTTGTATAACTGTAGCAAGGTATATAAATAGAAGTCTGAACCCTTTTTTGCCAAACTCATGAAAAAAACGGTTCTTGGCCACATCTGCAGTTCAAGCCAATGATCATACTATCTCCACACTGAAGGTTCATAATCAGAGATTAAGCATATTCCCTACCATTCATCCCTAATGATCTTCACTAGCCATTAACAACATGGGTACAAGTGTTTGATTGGGTGGTATATTCCCCACAAATCCCTATTAGTATCACTATTTCTAATGATACAGCAAGGAATGAGGCTTTCTAGACAGTCACTTGAGATATTCCCTTCAATGCACCCTTTCACCTTCTGGGCACCAAATCAATCTAGGGGGAGTTTTCAGAGGAAGGGGGGGGGGGGCTTAACCATACTAAATGTATAAGAATTAATGGGAGTCATGATGTTAAGTAGCACAAAACACTCCGAAAATGCAAGATTTACTATAAAGCAGAAGACAGAACTTTTAAGTGCATACTAGTGCCACTACAGACTGGCCTACAGGAATTAAATACAGATTTCTCCTCTCTCCACCCCTTTCCAATCTCACAGATAAGTAGTGTTTTCCTACTTGTATCTGATCTTCTCATCCATGTCTTGAGGTGGTTCTTCTATAATAAATGAAACTAAATCTTCCAGACATTCTGATTTCAACAGAAACTCTATGAGTTTGCGATTCTGAGCTTTGCATTCCTGCAAAACATCCTCCTCGTCCATCAATTCCTTCAGCGTTACATCTTCTCTTTCTAGAAGTGTGTCTATGTGGGATGATGAATGGAGATCAAATTTCCAAAACATGCTGGTCTGGACAAGAAGAAAAGCATATGTAGAGTGTTAATTTACTCATTTATTTTAACAGTTAATAACTTGTAGTTCTTCCCAACAAAAAGCCATGAATTCCATTATATCCATTTCATAGCCTCTAAACCCCAAAGGAACCTGCATAATAAACACATCTCTAAAGCTTGAACAAGACACACATTATCAGATGCTGAAAGATTCTACATGGACTATAGCTGGGGAATTCTACTGTAATTCAGGAGTGCTGAATGATAAGCCAATGTTTTAACTCTTCAAAAAAAATTAGCTAGATCCAGAATTTGAAGATTCTACAGGGACATGACATGTTAATGCTGTGTGAAAGAAAAAGTTAACTGTCCCTAATTTTTTCATCTCTCTTGTACTCTGTTAGGTATATTTGTATAAAAACAGGGGTTTTTGTTCATTTGTCCAGTTGCTTACGCCCCATTTCAATTACAATCTTCAGTAAGGATCAGGTTCAGACCGCCTGCTGAGCAGCTGACAGGGCTCTTTTTTGGACAGAGAAAGGTGCCAGAAGCTTCCCCCAATACTGCCTAAGACTGGCAGAGCTAATGATCTGGCACATACTCATGCTCTCTAGGAGGCTACAGAAGGAATTCTTGTTGAAAGAAAGAATTTTTCATAGGCGCTTCAGCCAGAACTCAGGTTTGTTGCACAGATATTGCCCTTGGTACCTTCAGGCTCATACGCCCACCCTAAGTGATCTTGCACACAAATGCTGTTAAGGGAATTGTGATAACCAAAGAAGGAATTACATCTTCAGATGGACTGGATAAAAAACTCCTGCTTTTATGCATATATCCTTAGTAAACCACTACAAGCACACCATCCCCAACAAGTTATGACTGTAGGATTTGAAACTACTACTAGAGTTATTTCCATAAGACATCATCTGGTCTTAAAGGAAATCATTTTTCATTCACATACGATGAAGGAAGTAGACTTAAGGGGACTTTAAAGCTAGAACCAGTAATTAAAAGAAAGGGTTTTCTCCCCAGCCAAGCTGAGTCTGTAATAGCATGATTTCAAACAGGCAGTCTATACAGAACAGTATGAAATGTTAAAATTTTGTTAACAGGTACCTTTACAATTAGAGGCCTTAGCACCAAATTTTCACTACTGTAGTACATTAGCGGCAACCGTATTAGCTTTAAGGAATGAGGAATACACAGAGACAAACAATGAGTCTTCTTTGTGGCACCTTAGACACTAACAAATTTGAGCATAAGCTTTCGTGGGCTAGAACCAACTTCATCAGATGCATGGAGTGGAAATACAGGAGCAGGTATAAATACATGAAAAGATGTGAATTGTCTTACCAAGCGTGAGTTAGTCTAACAAGACAGTTCAATTGACAGCAGGATACTAAGGGACGAAAAATAACTTCTGAAGTGGTAATGAGAGTGGTCGTTTCAGACAGTTGACAAGGTGTGAGTAATGGTGGGGGGAAATTAGGTTTAGGTTTTGTAATGACCCAACCACTCCCAGTCTTTATTCAGGCCTAATCTGATGGTGTTCAGTTTGCAAATTAATTTCAGTTCTGCAGTTCACGGAGTCGGTTTTTAAAGTTTTTGTTGAAGAATTGCCACTTTTAGGTCAGACCAACAAAAAAAACTTCAAAAACAGACTTCAACATGAAACTGCAGAACTGGAATTAATTTGCAAACCGGACACCATCAGATTAGGCCTGAATAAAGACTGGGAGTGGCTAGGTCATTACAAAACCGAAACCTAAATTCCCCCCCCCCGTTACTCACACCTTGTCAACTGTCTGAAACGGCCACTCTTGCTACCACTTCAAAAGTTATTTTTTCCTCCTTTGGTATCCTGCTGTCAATTGAGCTGTCTTACTAGACTAACCTCACACTTGGTAAGACAATTCACATCTTTTCATGTATTTATACCTGCTCCTGTATTTCCACTCCATGCATCTGATGACGTGGGTTCTAGCCCACGAAAGCTAATGCCCAAATAAATCTGTCAGTCTCTACAGTGCCACAAGGACTCCTCATTGTTTTTGCTGATACAGACTAACACGGCTACCACTCTGAAACCATACAGAGACATCTATACTTTAGCAGAAGTGTCCTGTGAGCTGTACTTTTTGGTATTCAAAATCAGTTTTAGAGGGCACAGGCAACAAACCCAAACTGTATATTATGCATTTGTCAGACACGCACCTAATAGAGCCTACAAAAAAATTTAAACATTTCGTCCACAATACTTAGAATGCAGTCAATTTACTTACAAATAAAATCTGTTTATATAGTAATTTCTGGAAAAAAGTTAAGGATTTAGCATGTAAATCAAGTCTAGCTGACACAAAGTGTCAGAGTTCAACATCACAGTATATATATATCAAGGCAAATATTTTTCACAACACCTAGCATAACAGGGTCAGTTGTTGTTACTACTAAATTACATTACAATCAGGTTTTGTGTGTATACCATGCCCATTTTAAATATATTTAGCCAGGGTAATATTGTTTTCCATTGTAACATGCAAATCTCTCAAACACCCATATTAATCTTAAGAATGTTTACAGTATCCAACAATTTAAACTTTTGTTTCCTGGTTAAAAAAAATGTACTGGGGTCACTGATACGGGAAAGCAGTAATGAAAGTTTTAAATTTAACATATACTATCATTTTGAATCATCTGAGATCCCATGCAAGAATTAAAAAAGCAAGTACAGATAAGATGTTAAGAATCAATTAGACAGAACAAACTTACCTACCAGTTAAATTAGTAAATTTACAATAGTAGTCAGAATCCATACATTTGATTTTATTTACAGTAGATATGTTAGCTTGTAATTTGACTTAAGTTTATTATATAATTGTTTTAAAAAACATTGGCTTATTTGTTGTTACAGCTCTGCAACCATTTATTATGGACAAATATAACAGGTGTATTTTTGACCCACCAGCAAATGTATATTTCAGTCCCATTACACAGGATCAGCTACCCATGCCGCCCCGGCCCCCCCGTAATTAATACAAGTTGAAGCTTTGCAAGCAGCAGCTATTAGTATTAAGAACGCCAGACATAAATCCCTGTGCAATGACTGAGGAAGACACACTCACCCAAGCCAAGTCTCCTTTCAAAATCTGTTTCAATAATTTCATTCAAAATAAATTTAACAATGGATAATAAGAGAAAAGGCATACTACTGCAAACATGTTACTGCGTTATTTCACAAACTGTCTCCCAGGCAAGCTGTGTTAGGGGTGCTCCCTCAACATGGCAGGTGCCGAGCAGAGATTATTCCATCAGTTTCCAACAGGAGCCCAGGTCCCTTGGAATAAGGAAAAATAAACACCGTAAAATGTGCCAAAGGGGAAGTACAGGAACCCCTGAAGAGAAGAGAACTTTCTTAAAAGTATGATTGGCAGTTACCTAGAGAACTTAGAGCAGTTCCAAATGAGAAACAGGCAAGTGACAAGTCCATCTCTACCGATAGTTTTCTTCTACCTCCCCCCCTTAAAGATTCCTATTCTTTAAAGGGGAACTTTCATGTATGGTTACACAATCCTACTCCCACTGACAGTAACAGGAGTAGAATTAGGCCCAATACATCCACAGCCCAGAGAGAGCCATTCATTATAGCTTGCTCTTTAGATTTTCAACCATCTCCAAAGCCCAATTTGGACTCAAAGTTGCTCTCAGTATCAGTGTGAGCGCCTGAAAACATGTTTGTTACTTTCAATTCAAGATGCAAAATTTGAGACTTTAAACATGAAGCATGTTCAAAAGTAAGTATCAACACAAGCAACTGCTTCACGATTTTATAAGAGTCACTCTTAGAGTTGAGAAGGCTTTTTTAAACAAACCACTATCATGGAAGTCAACAGCTGGTAAAATAGCTCTAAGAGCATGATTAACATCACCTATAACATTTCACTAGTTAGATTTGTTTGTTGTCTCTTTTCAGACATATGACAAGTGCAATAAGAGGCCTATGTATCACGATAAACTTGTAGTGGTTGTTTTTCAGAAGTTCTCAACTCACTTTTTTAAAAAAACAGACCAAGTTAGTGCAAAATAACGTACCTCAAAATTCCAAAAGAACTGGAATCAAATGTTTGGAGAAGCTACAGCTTCTCTACTAGTAAAGGTTTCAACCAACTTAACTTCCAAAATTGGTTTGGCCAGGAAATTGCCCAATTTACTCTGAAAGGAGAAGAGACAATACCTACAAACTGTGAAGAAAGTGTCACAATCTGAATTGTAGATCATTAAGAAGTTAGGCTGGTTTGAAATTTTAACTTGCTGATGTTCATTTGCTTCCCTTTAGCAAAGCAATTATCCCTTCAAACATTCCATAGAGCAGAGTCTCCTTGAAAATTCACATGCCTGCTGTAGCTGAAGAAAGTGTATTGCAATCAGGCAAAGTTAATAATTTTTACTTAGGGTGGTTTGCGGTTCTGTCTTGCTCCCTGTGTGGTCAATGAGAGTTAGCCATGGTCTTCAGTGGGAGCAAGACTGGTAACTACGTGCATCAGTATGTTACCTTCCATTGGGTGGTAGAAGCTTAGAAAGGACATGAGAGCCAAAGATTTTTTCACTTCAAAACATAGCCACCCATGTTTTGGAGTTAAAGGACTAGGTGTGGCAGATGTGTGCAGTTTATTAATGTTAGATGGAAGCCTTCCCTTAGTTGGCTGATTTTGATCCTCTAAAAAATAAAATATCCTCATACTCGCAAACGAATGTGTTCTAAATCTTAAACGTTTTCAACAAAAGCTTTGAATAAGCTGAACATTTTAAGACAAAAATGGCTCCTCTCAAGTTTTGCAATGTCTTGATAAAGGTAGTAAGTCTGTGGCAGAACCAGGAACAGAACCCCAATCTCAAGTAGTAGGCCCATGTCTTAAGTACTAGACTGGTGTGTCTCAGGCAATTTTATTCAAATCTCTAATTAGGTTGGCTGAAAAGTCAGTAATGCTTACCTAAATTTGAAAGCGCACTGAAATGTCCTGTACAAGTGCAAAGCATGATTAGCTACTCCATTTTTATGAATAACTAAAGGTCAGAGAGAGAGAGAGAGAGACTGACTCTTGAATAGGAAACACTGAAGCCTAAAAGGGTTTCATAAACAGACACTACTGTATGTCCTGCATTTGCTAACCTGATAGGATCTCCTTTTAAGTTATTTTAAAAATCTGCATTTAACATGGAGATAAGATGTGCATGTTAACTACACAGCCTATCGCATGAGGACTGAACAAGATGGGGCTCCACAGAAGGCCACATCTCAGATCAACCAAGGTGAGAAGGGAACTATTTCAACTGTCTAGCCAGAAATCCCATAATCTGGAATTTTTAGAACAGTAGGACTGACCATACAGAAAGTTGTATTAAAAAGCTGCATGGCTACACATTCACGAGTCAGGAAGTGTGAAAACTATGGTTGCACATTCAACAATAAGACATATGCATTATGATGGTCTCATATGATCACACTACTTATCTTTTGGTACAAGATATACAAATTCCCCTCTGCCCCCTACACACATGCAGGTGTGTATGAAACAACCTGTCAAGCTAGACACTGGACTTTACTATTTATATATGGTGATATACCTATCTCACAGAACTATGAGACCCTGAAAGGTCATTGAGTCCAGCCCCCTGCCTTCACTAGCAGGACTAAGTACTGATTTTTGTCCTACATTCCTAAGCAGCCCCCTCAAGGATTGAACTCACAACCCTGGGTTTAGCAGGCTAATGCTCAAATCACTGAGCTCTCTCTCCCCCCTAATGACAGACCCTAACACATGGACTAAAGAATCACTCTCTCTAGCTGAGGGCAGCAGGTTCTTACCCTCCTTACAGACCAACTAGTTGAGGAAAACATGACTGCTAGCTTAGCAGAGTGCAGGTAACTTTCTAACAGCCCACAGGAGGGACAGAAGAGGCCATGGAAGTCAAGAGGAGAGGAACTCCACTACTGCATACCTAAAGAAAGCTGCATTACAGAGATGCAGTAGCTTTTACAGGGTTACGGTTACAATCCGTGTCCTACTGTAAAAGTAAGTTCTCCCCCTCTCCCATTACCTCCCACCCCCCAAAAAATCCTCATGTGTTTTCATCAATTAGAATTTGAACTGACATTTCTGAATATACTACGTTAGAAAGATGTATAAAGTAGCTCCTTTTTGAAGTTTTAAATATTTATGTCCCTTTGCCAGCCCCATGGTACAACACTTCAAGATTCTCCACAAGTAGATTTTACTCACTAATGCTGGGCAGCCTCACAGTATTTAAAATCCATTAACAGTAATTAGATAGCACAGTGATAAATGTTTATTAAGCAGATGTTTTGAACTGGCTAGTGAATTTTTAAAAGCAAGCATAATCAGATTTTTAATTGATATTATTTGAAAATTAGATAAATACTTATTAGCAAAGATGACTGAAAAGAAAAAGCCAGAGAATACATTCTACAACTGCCACTAATTACCAATTTTTTTTCAGTAAGGACATTGGGGTAATGCTGTCCATAAGCAGTATATTTTCACTGACAGATTCCCACTTTCCTATAGCAATTTTGAAATCACTAGGGTAATATGGCTACTGGTTTCCAGCATTTATTGTATTTTGGCCAGTACCCATCACGCCTTTAAAACATAAGTATGGGTCAATGAAGATGCAAAAAAAAGTTTGATGCGAAGGCTTGCAGAAGCTTCCAAAAAATCCAATGAAACTTCATTTGAATAACCAGTTAAGGCCATTAGATGACATTTGTACTTACCATACTTAAAACACAAAAAAAGTGAATTGTTGATAATGAGTTACAACTCCCACAAACATTAACAATGCATTTAGAAATGCATACTCTGTCAAGTCACCACTAATTAAACTATGACCCAAAAATAAATGCTACTCTTTCATGAATGTCAATTGACTAAAAAAAACTCAAAACTTCTTAACTTTAAGTCCATACATACAGATTATTTTACATTCAAGAAACAGCAATGATTTCTTTACCAAAAATTCTATCTTAAGTAACTGAATTCCACAGTTCACTCTCCCTTAAATGGAAATACCAACAACCAAAATCCAAGTAAAAACCAATACACCTACAAATCCATCACAACACAATTCTGACCCCCTGAAGTATGCACTTCTTTATACTTGATGAGTGTAGCACAGAGGTGGGCAAACTTTTTGGCCCGAAGGCCACATCTTGGAATAGAAATTGTATAGCAATCCATGCATGTCCACAAAATGGGGTTGGGGTGCAGGAGGGGGGTGAGTGGCCTGTTGGGGGTGCGAGCTCAGGTGGGGCCAGACATGAGGAGTTCAGGGTGCGGAAGGGGGCTCTGGACTCGAGTGTGCGGGCTGAGGGCTCTGGGCTGGGGATGAGGAATTTGGGGTACAGGAGGGTGCTCCGAGCTTAGACCGAGGGGTACGGAGGGCGATCAGGACTGGGGCAGGGGGTTGGGGCACAGGGGTGGCTCAGGGGTGCAAGCTCTGGGCGGCACTTATCTCAAGCAACTCCCAAAAGCAGTAGCATGCTGCCCTGTCCACAGGCGCCACCCCTGCAGTTCCCACTGGATGTGGTTCACGGCCAATGGGAGCTCTCAGTGCAGCGCCTGAGGTGGGGGCAGCATCGAGAGCAGAGCCCCCTGGCTGTCCCTACGCACAGGAGCTGGAGTTGGACCATGTCCGCTGCTTCCGGGAGTCATGTGGAGCAGCCCCCAACCATGCTCCCCAGCTGGAGTGCCAGAGCGGGGCAAGCCCCAGACCCCATTCCCTAGTGGGAGCTCCAGGGCTGGATTAAAATGGATGGCGGGCCAGATCAGGCCCCCAGACCATAGTTTGCCCACCCTGGTACAGCATGTTTACCGAAACTATTCATTTCCTTACTTTTAGTCCAAATTTCTTAAGTGATTGAAAAATTACTTACCCAGAAGCCTTAGTATGATTTTTTAAAACAAAATTTTCCTTTTTTACATAAAAAAAGCAATGCTATGGTCAAATTTTTATATTATGCTTCTTAAATTAAAAAATGATTCTATTTTCACCTCTGTTACATTCTACAGAACAGGAAAAGAAAATAGTGAGAATCCTAGAGTAAGGCTCCTAAAGTATTATTCAATATTAAAATCATAGCTACTGTTTCAAATTCAAGATACAGCTGTACTGATTTATAATGTGTTCATGAGTCCTTCATTCTTAGCAAATAAATGTAACTTGTACCTTAAGAAAAATAGTTATATATAGTAGAGTTTTTCTAGTTCAATCTTTTTGGGTACACAGAAGTGAGGTGATAAAAAGAACATGCTATTCTCTGTTACTACGATGAAAAAGAGTTCAAGCTCTTTGCATTCTAGGAAACCACAGGATACGTTCTGCTTCACACAAAGTGGTTAATACATATTCAAGTGTACTGCTCTGGTTCCAGTGTTAAAATATTTGATATATCAAGTCAAAGTACCGCATCTTTTTTCCAGCGGAGTCCAAAATCCTTATGATTCCAGAGCTGCCTTTAGTTATGTAGGCAAAGTGTTTTCTAGTCCCACATTATGACGCTTTTATTAGTTTTGTTGACTGAACTGTGTCTTAAGCTTGAACTTTAATCACAATTTCTCACACATCTCACCCTTGTTAACTGCATAATTTCTGCACTCAAAAGCTTTCCCCTTAAAATGTACCTAGCTGCTCTTAAGCAAACTGAGAATGAAAGACTCCTATCTGGTTCCATTGTTCAGACTGAAAATATGCCTCTATTAAAAATGCTAAACAGACAAAACAGGCACATTCCACAGATATATGGTTGAATACCATTCTCTTAAAAGATGACACTCTTGCTCTGTCCTGCTATGTTCGTGGAATATGCAACCAGGGCGCTTAGAAAGAACATGGTTACTTCCTAATGTGAGTGAATATGTATTTTCCCAGTTGAATGGCAGCTGATCTTCTAGCTAGATCACAACTTTGTATACGTGTATACAGACCCTCATTAAGACATTGCTGAAGACCCCAAATATACACTGCTCTAACCTAATAAGTTTACACACACAGTCCAAACTAGTTAATATTTACTAACAAAGGGATTGGATATCTAGATTACATTATTACAACTCATTATCTAGTTTGTCTTCACTATTACTACATTATCAATGAAATTACAGTGAGTTTTGAGACAAAAGAATCACATGTCTCGTTCTTAATTCCCCCACTCCACCCCAGTATCTTAAAAGCTACTGGTAAAGATGCTGGATTAGTTACGATTCTTAAATTTACACACAAATGTAAATAAAAATTGAATCACCCACTCCAGATTTGAAAATGGCTGGTTCACTAGTAGCAATAAAAAACTATGAGAAATGCTATGAGAAATTAAGAAATGCTATTTGCTAGGTTTAGAACATTTTTGCTTTCCCACCACCCAATACAATAATATAGTCTACTAATGGGAATAAAGTATCACAGTGCCTTCTGCTAAGCCCTGTTCATTTATGTTTTAGAGGTGTGCAAGGTGCTTAGCTATGCAGTCTAAGTAATCTTACAATTTGTCAGTTTCAGTTTAGTGTGTGTACAGGTTGCTGTAAAAAATGAATTCAGATGCAGAAGCAGACTGGAATATCACTATTGTTTCAAATGTTGAGAGCAAGACTCTCTGATGGAAGAGTCTGTTGTCCACAAAAGTGCACATCAATCCATGAACACATTTGTTCAGAAACAATTTCTTCCAGCACACAGAATGGATACTGTGAATGCTGGATAGCTACCATTTCTTCTGTGATGGAACCAACAGCAAAAGAACTAGTAAAGGATTTGATTACACATTATTGAAATGTGGGCCTTGTGTTCTCAAATGAAGTCAAAGAACAACTGACTTTTTAAAATGAGATGTTTAAAAATACAGATTTACTGGTACTCCCTAGGCTACTGGACCAAAAGATGACAAAATTCCTTCCCTCTCCCTCCGTCACTCTTTTGAAAGAGATTCAAATGACCTTCCTGAAGTCCCCAAATTTCCCCAAAACGTGAGTACTATGCCTAGCTTAGTTTAAAACAAACACCTACAATTGGCGGGGTACCAAAACAGAACAAACAAACTGAATCTGCATTAACAGTCTTGGCACCCCATGGCAGATACCAGTAGCAGCTGTGAAACATCCTAGCACAAACCCTAATAGTTTAAAATGTCCATTGTAAAACCAATAATAAGGTCATCACAATGCTATATTTGCCACGTGGATAGGGGTCATCCAGATGTGGTAGTGGTGACAGGGGCATAGGATACAAAGGAAAACAGCCAGCTAGGAAGAAAAAGAGAAAAAGGACTTGAAGAAGGCTGCAAAGCAAAAAAGGAAGGGCTTGGCTACTGAAGAGAAACTGCAAAAAGGGAAAAGCAGCTAAAGGAAAACAGTTGAGTCCTACAGAAATAATGTGAGTAAGCCTTTCTGAAGGGGAGAGGTATCAGGGAGAAAGAAAAGATGACAGACTAAAGCACTTAGGAACCACCAAATGTTTAAACCGATGCCTTATGGTGGCAGGAGGGGAAGAGGGAGAGAAGTTGTCCCTATAGATGAAATTTAATACGAATGTTTCTTACCTGTTAACAAAAGTTTTTAAAAGGTTAAGAAAACAAAACGATTTGTATTCTCTGTGGCTCCTTGCCCATTACAGGATATCCTGGCAACAGCAAAATCTTTCAATCTACAATATTAGCAGATTAGCAGGACTGAATTAGGTTAAGATGAAGTAGATTTCTTCCTATAAGAAAAAAACAAGACATTTTATAATTTCATAATGTTAACAGGTTTCCATTAAACAGCTCAAATAGCAGTAATAACATGAACGTGCTGAGTTCCAAGCTACTGGGGATTGAGAATATGAAGGAAGAGAGGGAGGACATTGGTTTGGAAGAAATTGATCCTGATCCCTTAAGCCATATTTTTTACATAGATGGTCTTTTGAACAATTCTAGAAGAAAGCTGTTGTGGCTGTTTCTAGTCTGTTCAATATTCCCCCTTTTCTCTGCCATCTCCTGTTTTGAACAAGGTTTGGGTATTCTTCATAGTTTCATATACCCACAACAATCTTGAACAGTTTTGATCCTCCATGATTGAAGACTATGTATTTAAGACACTGCTTTTGACCTTCAAAAAAGGAAAAATCTGGTCAATACCTGTACTTGTGTGTCTCTGAGGATCTGATCTGACTAAATTTATATTCACCTGCCTGCATTCCCTCAGATTTAGGGAGCAGAGCAAGATTTTCTACTTTTTTTTATGGTCTTGCTCTATCATGACTATGTTTGAGAATCTATTACACTAAGTGCTGATCTACACAAACTTGTATGAAAATAAAGAGATGCACATTAAAAAGATTTAGTTATTTTGGCATCAGTCTGTGTGAGCACTTCAGAATAAAATAAGTGGCTAAAGTTAGTTCACTTAAGGTTGGACAAATCAATTTTAGCCACTTATTATGAAGTGAGGGTAGCCACACAGATTTGCACTAAACAAAAACCATGTTTTAAAACAGATTGTTAAATTGCGGTAAGCCAGGTCTCCTAAGTGACCAGACATTAGAATTGAGAGATTTCTTAATTTGCCACTCAAAGGAATACAGATACTGAGGCATCAGCAGTTGGTCTCAGAACAAGGCTCACCTGCTCGTGCCTCAAAGTGACAAATGGAAAATTTCTTACAAATAATTTCTTTTGTTAGCAGCATCGCCCACAGTTCTTGATATCTGGGCTGCTTTTCTCTCTCTGCAGCTCCTGCAGATGGATCAGCATTTTGGAGCTGCATGGTCTGGCCATGTCCCCTCAACTCCTGCTTGCTTCCAGGACAGTTATTCTCACACTGTAAAACTTGCCTATCATTAACAAATATTCTAGAGAAAGTAACGTACACTAGACCAAGGAAGGTGATCTCATGGTAACAATTTCACTTAATACTCAACCCTTGACTCATGAGCCATCCAGGTGGTGAGTAGAATTGTGGGAGAGACTGCTAGCAAAAAGGAAATAATCAGTAAGAAATTTTCCATTTTGAAGCCCAGCATCTCCCACAATACTTGACCACTGGGAAGTAGCAAGTAGATGTATAGAAGGTTATAGAAAAGATCAGAAAGGACAGGGAAAACAGTATGCCTCCCCATCAAGAATATTTGCTCCAAAGGCAAAACAACTTCCAGGTCACTACATGCAGTACCTTCCTGCCAAAAGGATACCTCTGCAGAGCATAGAAAGTCCACCTTGTAGTGTTTTGAGAAAAAAAAAATGGTAACATTTGACCAGGTGGCTGCCTTACAAAATTTCCACAGTGGATGCATTAGCTCTTTCTGCTCGAGAGGTCTCCAGAGATCACGTGGAGTGTGCCCTGACACATTCTGGAACTGGAATCTCCAATGCCTTGTACTCTTTCACAGTGCATTGTCTAATCCATCTCACAGTAGAGGATTTGGAAGTTCTGATTCCTTGGCATTTTGAATGGAACGATACAAACAGGGCCCCCAATTTCCTCGTGGAGTCTGAGGTAAATTTTCAGAGCCCTTCTGGCATCAGAGGTGTTCCACCTCTCCTCAGTGGAATGCTGTGGCCTTGGACAGAAGGAAGGTAGAACCATCTCTTGGAAACTGTGGAAAGAAGAGTTCATCTTCAGGATAAATGATTCTAGAGTTCTGAACACCACTTTGTTCTTATGAAAGACACACTAAAGGTTCCTGCATCGAGCATGTTGCCAGCTCTGACACAAGTAGAGGATGCGATGGCTATCAAAAAGCAAGTTTGGATGAACAAAAAAATGCAGACACCTGACATCCAATGGTGTTGGGCTGGAGATCTCTCCTGAAGCCTTACTAGAGAAAATCCAAGATAGACAGAATTCCTGGATTTCTAAGATTTGCTTTGTGCTCCTGTCACTATTTGCAAAACTTGGACCAGATGAAGAGTATCTGCCTTTTAGAAGAAAAGAAGTGTTCTAATGACTTTGGAGGACAGACCCAACAATGCTGCACTTCCCTTTTGTTAGGCAGGCTATTATATGAAGCCAGTTCATGTATAGATGAAGCAGAAGACCTTATGAGATGTCCTGAATCTTTGGGAGCTGTAATGGCAGTCCCAATTTCAGCTCTATTAAGTCCAAACATCAGGGTCTCCTCAGGCAACGCAATGTCATCCATGTTACTGTAGTCTGTTCTAGTTTTATTTTCTGGATCACCTTCCCTAATACCAGGAAGGATGGAAAAACAGAGATTGCCTTGTGCCCATCTGTGGGATAGGGCATCTGTCTGCCTGGATCGGGGGTCCACTTCTTTAGTGAAGTATTTTGGTCTTTAATAGTTATGCTGTTTGCAAATAGGTCAGTTGAGGAGAGGCCAAATGATTGGATGATTAACTCAAAGACTTCTTGAGTCAGGCACCCCTCAGAGTTGCTCACCTTGTGCCTGCTGAGCCCTTCCACCTTCTTGTTCAAGTCTCCCTTTATGTGAAAGTGAGGAGAGAATGCTTCACCCATCGTATAATTTCCATTACTTCATGATGTAGTGCTGAGGTTCTTGTTCCTTCTTGTTTACATATGCAACCATGCTCATGTTACCTGACTGAATCAGAACGTGGCTCCCCTCCAGGTTGGACTGGAGCCTTTACAGTACAAGCCTGACTACTCTTGGTTCTAGGAGGTTTCTGCTGTGGATCCTTTTCTCCAGGTTCCAGGGGCTTTGAGCTGTGTGGGACCCCAGGTGTGCTCTCCACCCTTCCAGACTGGTGTCAGTTGTGAGGATCAAAAGTTCTGGAACACATATGGGCATGCCCTTGAGGACAAACGCCATGGCTGACCACCATTTTAAGGAACTGATCACCTGGGCCAGAACCCTCACTTATCTTTCACACATTCCAAACAGTAGTTCCATACCTTTAAGATAGAGCCTCAAAAGTATCTGATATATGGGTGCATCCATGGAACATCTGTATGCATGAAACTAGGAGGCCTAGCAGTTGAAGGTCAGTGCAATAGTGGGCCTCCTACAGTTCCAAAATGGCAAGATGAGATCTTTAATCTTCTGGAACCTGTTTATAACTGGATTTATCCATACAACTGAGGGGTCTATGTCCACTCCCAAGAGTTATTTGGGTGGATAATAAAGCCGTGCACCTACAGGAGATTCAACTGGGGACGTAGCTTTATGTGCCATTTTTGGGGATGACCTCTGATTAAGAGGTCATCAGGAAACAGTACACATGAATCCCCTGTGACCTGAGTCTTGGCATTATTACCAACATCATCTTTGTAAAGACCCTCATGGCCAAGGACAAGCTGAATGGAAGCATCTGATATTGCTATCCAAACCTCAAGAACCAGTGATGGCACAGTCTGATAGAGATGTGGAGGTATGCATCCACTAGATCCAGTAAAGTCACAAAATCCTCCTGGATCGGAGATGACAATAGTTCCCATCTAGAACTGTCTTTTCTTCATTTGAGTCTTTTGAGATCTAGAATAGTTCTAATTCCTCCTGTATGAGTCTGAATAATAAAGAAGATTGAGTAGAATCAAGGATCTCTCTTCAGAGGGAAGGCTATTATTCCCATATCCAGCAGATGAGAAATCTTTCTGTATTAGATTGTGCTTTATAGGGTCATTCAAGATACGAGACTGGAGGAAAAATGGATGGGCTGGCACCTGTAATTCAATGGAGTATAACAGATTAACTGCCTCCCTGACCCACTGGTCCATAGTCAAAGCAACCCATTACTCCAAGAAATGGGAAATCCTGCCCCCAAGCTTCAGCTCTAGGTGGAGACAACTGTGGTCTTTTTCATAAAGAGGCTTGGGAGCAGCAGTTTCCTCGGGTGTTTCCTCCCAAGCCAAAATTCCATGTTTTTCCTCTGGAAAACATGCTAGCCCTACACTGGTATTTGTGCGATGAAGAAGGCTGAAAGGAACACTTGTCTAAAGGTCGGTTTGCACTCTCTCAAATGTATGGTGTGGAAGGGACTGTCTAGACTTTGCAGCATTGGCTAGCTTCTCTCCAAAAAAGCAAGGCCCCCTTAAATTTGGCAGAGCACAGCACCTGCTAGAACGGCTATTCACCTTCCAGAGACAGAGACACAGGTGGCACTGGTCACTGAGCTAGAAGTCATGGCTTTGGCTGACAATCTCATCACACCCATTGAAGCATCACAACAAATACTGTTGGCAGGGAAACTTTCTTTAAAACAGAGCCAAAATCAGTGTGATCCTTGAGGACTCAGATTTCCAGCCAGGAGAGAGATGTCCTTGGCAAAGCAAGCAGCTGCGAGGAATGCCCTGATGGAGGCTGAGGAGACCTCAAAGTCTTTTTTGAAATTGGTCTCTTTTCCTATTTGTGGGGTTCTTAGGACAGAACTCCCCTTTTGAGAAGAGACCCCTATATTTAGCCAGGAAACCTATGACAGCGTTATCCCTGGGTATCTCAGTAATTGGGACTTTGGGGTCCTGGATCCTATAGAAGCTAGGATCATTTTTGTGAACCTGCTTGCCTTTGTTTGGCTTATCCCATTCATCCCTCAATGGAGGAGTGTAAGGCAATTGTTACCTCAGGGGAGGATTGAGGGGAGACATTTACTCAGGCTTACTCTTGGGATTTTGCTCAGGTTAGTGATGAATCGGAACAGTGGATCCAACCTTGTTGCACACAGCCTCGAACTTCTCAGCAGGCGGGGTGGGGGGTTGGAGGGGATGGAACCTTTGCTGAGTCTTTTCACGGTCCTGACTGGAGTCAGAGCCTGGCAATTCACCATCCTCTATGCAGGATAGAAGGGAGTCAGAGAACTCGTACCTCCTAGATCTTTTACACTTTCTTTTTTTAGCTTTTTTTTAGCTCTCCCCCAGCTTGAGTGAGGTTTTGTGCTGTTAGACTTGATGAGAACCTGAAATCCTCTTATGAGATCACTTTGGAGCCTCACCTCCTAGTCCCCTTCCCCTAGAGAGGGAGACTGGGAAATGCTTTCAGAGCTCTCCTGACCAAACTGGAAAGGAGAAGCAGAATTCATAAGAATGGGTCCTGGGATAAGTGCGCATTTTAAGACAGTGGGGAATGTGTGACTTCACAAGTCTGCTCTGTGTTCTCAGTGGGTCCATAGGAACTCCTATGTCAGCTGACTGGAGTCCCCCTTGTCCTTGGAGTCTCTCCCTGCTCCGCCCAGACTCCTTGTCCATTTTTCCCCAAATGGGAGTTGCAACTGTTATGGATACTGGGTGCAGGCTGGGCAAAACTTACTGTCTCCCGAGACTGGGAGGGCAGTCTCCCAGATAGAGCACCATTTGGATTTCTTTCAGTGCTTTTTCTGCTGCTCTACCATACCTAGAAGGTGCAGAGGAGCCAGCAGGGAGGCATGACAGCTGAGACTCCAGGGTTTTTCCCAACATCCAGGTAAAAAACTAACCAGGGGAAGGAAGGGCTGGGAAGGAGAAAATTTTTGTCCAAAATGTTGACAAAAAACTTAGACAAATGTCAAGGCGAGATCTGTAAGAACTGCTACCCACATGCTATCACAGAGGCAGAGAAACTGGAAGCAAGAAGCAGAAGCTTGAAGGGGCATGGCCAGGGCACAGAGCTCCAAGGCTTTGATCTGTCTCCGTGAGCTGCAGGGAACAGAGAGCAAGTCAGATATCAAGAACTGTGGGAAGTTGCTATCAATCATTTTTGCGTTTAGCAATCTTGAAAAGACGTGAAGGAATGTCAAAATTGACATGCAACAGAGGAAAGTATTACCTTGTCCACTTTTATGACATATAATAGCAGTCTCAAAGATGTTTCCCCTGTTTTGTTTTAATTTAAGACTACCAGGTTAGACAAAACCTGATTTCTGTGGTAACTAGGGAAGTAGTGCAACTACAACAAAGAAAAGCTAAAAACTCACCAAGCAGAGGGGGAAAAGAAGGTTTTAAAACAGAAGCAAATTTGTGGTCTTGAAAACTGATGTCCATGCCTAACACTTTGTTAAAGGAGGCACTGCTGAAGTTTTAACCACTTCTGTCCCTTTCATTAAAATGAAATAACTCACACAAGAGCCCTAAGTAGTCCTCCTGCAAAGACATATGTTCTGACCTTACAATCTTGATATTCTATGGTCAAGTACGAGCAGGATTTTCTGGAATTTTCATTATGAAAACCTTTAAATCTTTTGTAGGTCCCCTTTAATAATGCCAACAACAGGCATATCAGCCTAGAGAAAGACAGTACAAAACAAATAACCCATTAAGCATTTTAATAGTTCTGTCTTCTGAACTTGCTGAGCAAGCAGGAACTTAAATATATTTAGAAGTTAACATGCACAAGAGGTTATATCAAAATTCTAGCAGAAAGGGTAGCCAGTTCCAAATACCAAGATATTCTGTAGCTTACACATGAGGTTTTAGAACTAAAACCCACTATTTCCAATTTGTTTAGACTATGCTACGTTTCTTAAAGACCCAAGGCTTCGCAGTATGCAAACACTTACATATCTTCTTCAAGACTAATTTTAGTAAGTAACAGGCACTTATACTGAAGGCAGTCAAAAAAATTACTGTCAAAATATTACGCTAATGTCAAGTATCTGTTCTTCCCTCTTTAAACCTTTATTTCTGAGTGTCATATACGTTTTCCAATCACTTAGTCAAATGATGACCAAAGAGAAGGAAAAGAAACTATGTGGTAACAGCATCTGAATTCAGTAGTTTCTCCTAGAGCCAAAGACATTGTCTACAACGGGTTTTACCCATCAGAATAGCTACACTATGACTAGCCTAGATAGAACGCAAATCATGACTCTCTCCCCCAGCACAGCGTATATCCAGTGTGAGAAAGTTCCTCCTCTACCTTGGTGGGTCCTGAGCTTATTGGCGGATTTGCTCGCCTCACAGATTCACCCTGTAGGTCGGGAAACAGCCCAGAGACCTTCCCCTCTGGTGAAAGTCACAGTCCAGGTCAATTCCTCCTGTGTTTGATCAGGAGTTGGGATCAGGAACCCAGGTCCGCCCTCTACTCCGGTTCCAGCTCAGAGCCCTGTGGACTGCAGCTGTCTAGAGTGCCTCCTGGCACAGTTGCGCGACAGCTACAACTCCCTGGGCTACTTCCCCATGGCCTCCTCTCAACACCTTCTTTGTCCTCACCACTGGACCTTCCTCCTGATGTCTGATAACACTTGTATTTCTCAGTCCTCCAGCAGCATGCCTACTCACCCTCAGCTTCTTGCGCGCCTCTTTCTCCCAGTTCCTCGCACGCACTTCCTCTCCCCTGGCTCCCTTTGGCCTGACTAGAGTCAGCCCTTTTATAGCAGAGGAGCCAAAATTAGAGTCAGGTGCTTAACAGCCTCACCTGACTCTTAGCAGGTTAATTGGAGTCAGGTGTTCTCATGAGCCTGGAGCAGCTCCTGCTCTGGTCACTCAGGGAACAGAAAATTGCTTATCCAGCGGCCAGTATATCTCCCTTCTACTACTCTGCTGTTGCCAACTGGCCTGGGTCTATCACACCAGGTAAAAACCACACAGCGCCGACAAGGCTTAAAACCAGATCTTGTGTAGGTCAAGTTCAAAGGTGAAGGTAGCCTTAGTTACTAATGGTGTGCACAGTCAGAATCACCTCCATGCATGTTAAGAACGGCCATGCTGTGTCAGAAAAATGGTTTCTCTAGCCCAATATTGAGTCTTCCAACAGCAGCCAATGCCATGTGCTTCAGAGGGAATGAAAAGAATAGAGCAATTTAGCAAGTGATCCATTCTGTTCTCCAGTCCCAACTTCAGGCAGTCGGGAGGTTTAGGGACACAGAGCATGGGGTTGTCCCTGACCATATTGGCTAATAAGCATCTAATTATTTTCTGGACACATCTGTAGTTTTGGCTTTAACATCCCCTGGCAACAAGTTCCACAGGTTGGTTATATTGTGTGAAGTAAAACTCTCTTATGTTTGTTTTAAATATGCTGCCTAATAGTTTCATTAGGTGACACCCCTGGTTCTGTGTGTTATGTGAAGGGATAATACTTCCCTATTCACTTTCTCTACGCCATTCATATTATAGACCGCTACCATATCCATATCGAAGAAAAATGACATACAAAAAGTGCAAGAAAGTATCAGAAGGTGATGTAAGGAAAGTGCAGGAGAAAAACAATCAAAAGCAAACTGATCAAAATTAAGGTGGCAACTGTGTGACTTCCAATTGCTTTTGTCTCGAATCTAAACAAGAATAGTGATCATTGAATTTGTTGCCAAATGAAGTTCAGAGAATTTGCTAACCCTCTCCCCCCTTTTTTATTTTAAAACCACACACACAAAATGTGTAAAATGTTACTTTATGGACCTGACTTTGGAAGCTATTGACTGCCACCTGCAAAAGCGATAAGCACCCTCGACTGTCATGGAAATCTAGGGTGTTCAGCAGGTCATAGGGCTAGTGATGTACTTTTAGTAGCAGTACTTCTACTCTTGAGGTCACATGCACAAGCCTGTAATTTTGGGGCTTCATGCACTGCAGTGAAATATCTGTTAGATGGTATCCAGAAGCAATTTTTTTTTTTAAATGACAGTCTTCTGGATCTAAGTCTAAAAACTCTCAAACAGGATTTATAATAAGGTGCCATCTGAACCAACTGTCCCCTTTTTGAGAAAACACTCCTTGCCAGAAATCTGACACTGGGGCATGGTTGCAGTGCGCATATTGTTGTCTTATTAATTCAGATGCCTTCAATCAGACTAGGAGATACTTTTACAAATATTCTTATCAAAAAAAATTTCTCCAACTGATAGTGGTCCAACTAATGCAGTGAGAAAGTGGAAAACCTAAGAAGCTTATTCTGAAGGTAATCTAACAAAAAAGGAACTGGATTTGTACTCTTTATCGTTTACAAATTAAGTTTTACAAAGCCCCAAAGAAGTTTTTCTACTTTATTTTACTTCAGAAATTCAAGTCTTCTCTATCCTAGAAAACTATAGGTGACTAGAGAACTAGTCATTTTTGAGTTTGGTTATGTCTTAATTTTATTTATTTTTTTTAAATATAACAAGGGAAGTGAGACCTGATTGAGAGAAGCGATTTTTATTCTGACAGTCTTAGATTGTTTTATATAATTGTTGGGAGAAAAGTTCTTTGTGAAAACTTCTTTGTGAACCCCTACCTGTTAGCCTAAAAGCTATGAAAGCTTCCAGTCAATGATTCATCCAAGAAATAAGGAAACAAGGATCCAAAACACCATTCAGGTTTTTATAACCCATGAAGCAGCAAAGAAGGCACAAGCCAAATATTCTTTTCAGGTCACCTTTAAAGGAACCAACACCACTTTAAGAGTAAGGCTTGGTCTACACTATCAACTTATGTCAGTATAATTATGCTGCTCAAGGGTGTGGAAAATTCACACCGTTCAGACATGCAGTTATACCAAACTAACTCCTCATGTAGACCATCGGTGCTATGTTGAGGGATGGGCTTCTCCCACTGACATAGCTACTGCCTCTCAGGGAGGTGGAGTACCTATGCCACTGGGAGAAGCTCTCCCATCAGCACAGGTAGCATGTTCATTAAGTGCTGCAGCTGCACCACTGTAAGCTTAGACAAGCCTTCAGTAGGAACACTACGAGCTTTTCTATGCATGGAGACAATCAGAAACAGCTACTTCAGTTTCAACACACACCCTACCTTAATCAGAGTTAACTTTCATGTGTAGATAAGCCTAAGAATGGCCTTTAATATCTAAGCTAAAACACACAACTCTATATTGCTGGAAATACAGAGTCACAATGCTGAAGCGCCTCTCAGAAAGACGACCCAACATCTCCTTGCAACTTATTTAACCGCAAGCTTTATTCATAGTCCAACCAAATTCATGGTCCTTTTTGGCCAATTTCAGGCTCACAGGAATTTAAAAATACACCTCTACCCCAATATAACGCTGTCCTTAGGAGCCAAAAAATCTTACCACGTTATAGGTGAAACCGCCTTACATCAAACTTGCTTTGATCTGCTGGAGTGCGCAGCCCCGCCCCCACAGAGCGCTGCTTTACCACATTATATCCGAATTTGTGTTATACTGGGTCATGTTATATCAGGGTAGAGGTGTAGTAAATTTAATTATTTCAGATATTTAAATATGAAATTTCACAACAGAAGTAAGGGCGGCACGGTATGGTATTGCTGCACTGCTATTGGTGGGGCACTTCCTTCAGAGCTGGGAGCCTGGCCAGCTACCACTGCTCTCTGGCCACCCAGCTCTGAAGGCAGTGCAGAAGTAAGGGTGGCAATACCACAACCTCCTACAATAACTATGCAACCCTCCCCCGCAAAAAAATCCTTTTTTGGGTCAGGACCCCAGTTTGAGAAATGCTAGTCTCTCCTGACAGACCAGTTTCTGGCTCCATTTTAATGTTTAATCATACAAGAATGGGAACCATTTCAAAAGATTACTAGCCCCAGATAGCAGTGTGTTTCCACCTAATGGCAGATTACATGCCAGCACTGTGGCATCCCTTCATCACTGTCCACTCTCTCCCTGTGGAATTCAAAATGGCAACTGGGAAATGCAAATAGTGGGAAAAAAGCCTCCTTGAAAAGTGAATTTTCACAAGGCAGGCACATTTTTGCTAGGACTTTTTTTTATTAGTTTTTTTTTAACCAAACAGCAACCTTACATTGCCATCCCCAAAAGCATGCCAGTTTGTAATCACTCAACTGTGCAATGAGCCACCTGAAAACAGTGAACTCTGGGTGGACGTGTGGAAATGGGTTCCCTTTACACATCTAGTCCATAGGTCATTCAACTTCTCCTAAATACAACTGGAGGTCTGAATTTTGTCCAGATACATGCTGAGGAGGGAGGACTAAGCAGGATGACAGCAGAACTGTGGGTCTGCATGCAGTAACAGGCTGAGGTAATGGAATCTAACACAACATCTAGTTGATTGCATCAAATTCTGACCCAATCCTATGGGGTGATAGCTTCAAGCTTTTCCTGTGACAGGAACTCCAGAGAGGTAGCCACATTTCTGAAAAAAGGCATATTTTCCAGGACGCCTCAGTAACTAGCCACCCCTCTCCATTTACAGATGTGCTGTTCACTCTCTATACATTTGAATACTTTGTGGCATGCACTGCTGTTTTCCCACCAGCAGCTTGGAACAACTTCTCTGCCAACCACAAGAACTTATGTCCTCCAAAATGTGGAATGCCTGAAATGATAGAGAAGCCTTTTGTAGCATGTAGAGAAAAAAGCAGCTGTAATTTTTAACTTGCCATTTTTGCTGTGATTAATCTGACTGTGTCCAGGCAGCTTCTGTGGCCTGAAACATCACTCAATATTCTGAAGTCCAGTTTTAAAAAGTAATATTTAATGCTCTTGAAATTCCACAAGTATTTCTTCTGTGCTCCTGCACTGAGCTATTTGAGACAATGACCCTCTGTGTCTTGTCCTATTCCAGCCTCTTGACCTCTAAAAGTTGCAGTAATTCCACAGCATGCCCACAGTACAGCAGAAGCCTCGGTCAACGTACCTTCACAGACCATTCCTAGAGAAAAAATTTTTATTAACTTATGGCTGAAGTCCTGGAAAGGGCCAACAAGCAGCTCCAATACCAAACACAAAGGGACTTTTGACTGGAGAACAAGCTGAACTTCTTAACTGGAGTAATAGTAATAGGATGAAATTTAATAGTGAAAAGTGCAAGGTCAAGAATTTTATATATATAAAAGTGCAAGGTCAAGAAATTTAGATATACATTGGGGACACATCAGTTGAAAGCAACAGAGGAGGAGAAGGACCTTGGAGTATTGGGTGATCACAGGATGACTATGAGCCGCCAATGCGATATGGCCGTTAAAAAAGCAAATGCAGTTTTAGGATGCATCAGGCGAGGTGTTTCCAGCAAAGATAAGGAAGTGTTAGCACCGTTATATAAGGCACTGGTGAGACCTCATCTGGAATACTGTGTTTAAGAAGGATGAATTCAAACTGGAACAGATTCAGAGACGGGCTACTAGGATGATCCGAGGAATAGAAAACCTGCCTTATGAAAGGAGACTCAAAGAGCTTGGCTTGTTTAGCCTAGCCAAAAAAAGAGGCTGCGGGGGGTATATGCTTGCTCTTTATAAATATATCAGGGGATTAACATTAGGAGGGAGAGGAATTGTTAAGCTCGTACCAGTGTAGTACAAGAACAAATGGTACAAACTGGACATTAGGAAGTTTAGACTTGAAATTAGACAGTTTCTACTCCATAGAGGAGTGAAGTTCTGGAACAGCCTCCAAGGGAGTAGTGGGGGAAAAAACATATCTAGCTTTAGACTAAGCTTGATAAGTTTATGGAAGGGATGGTATGATAGGATAGTTTAATTCTGGCAATTGATCTTGACTATCACAGATAAGTCTGCCAATGGTCTGTGATGGATTTGGATGGGATGGGACCTGAGTTATGGCAGAGATTTCTTTCCTGAGTCCTCGGCTGTCAGTCCTGCCACATGCATCAGGGTTTAGCTGATCGCACATATTTGGGTTAGAAGGAATATTTTTCCGGGGCAGACTGGCAGAGGGCTGGAGGTTTTCGCCTCCTCTGCAGCATGTGGCCATGGGTCACTTGCTGGTGATTCTCTGGCAGCTGAAGTCTTTCAAACCACAATTTGAAGACTTCAATAACTCAGACATAGGTTAGGGGTTTGTTATAGAAGTGGATGGGTAGGGTTCTGTGGCCTTCTTTGTGCAGGAGGTCAGACTAGATGATCATATTGGTCCCTTCTGACCTATGAGTCTATGAGAGGCAAGCAGAAAGATTGCACAGCTTGAGGTTAGGATTGCAGCATGGAAGCAGACATTTGCCTCACAGTTCCTAGAACAGGAAAAGCAGCTACAAGAGGATGACAAGTCTCAGCAGAGAGCTGTCTGAGCGGCTGCTATCATTAATGGCTGCAAGAGTACTGAGTCCTGCTGCACCTGTACCATGGCGTAAGTCTCTACTGCAGTACCCTCTCCTGCGGCCCAGGAACTGTGGATGGATGGCCCATGCAATCAGGTCCCTCAGCAGCTGGGCAAGGCAACTGTGCCCCGTGCAGTCCTCCATACTGACCCCCTTCCCTGTGAACATCTCTACCGCCCCTCCCCCCCGTGCCAAGTGCATAGCAAAGAAAAAGAAGAATGGGAGAATGGCCAGGGACATGCAATAGTAGGTGGTTTCTGTCTTGTCCAAACAGTGAAACCATGTACTTGTTCATGCACTTTTTTTTTTTTTTTTTTTAAAAGAACAAAGATTGTTTGTTACTGGTGTTTTGGTGTGCTAATGGCAGCTGGCCTGCCTGGCAACGGGTTAATGTGCTTTTCTAATAAGCGTTTGTTGGTTATAAACCTTCTTAAAACAAAAAGCTTAACCACCACATCATATCATACAAAGTGTATTTCACAGAAAGGTACACACACAATCTGAGAATCTGTATGCAAACATTCTCTCAATACACAGTTAGCTGCATCAATCCATACATTCCTTACAGCAATCTATACTGTGATTCAGCTCCCTTCCCCATTTGATAAGTCAGGTCATCCATAAGGACACTGCATGGCAATCAACCCCTTCCCAACACAAGCACATTCATAAAGGTACTATTCTTCTTCCATTGGTTTACATAAGTCCATATTGTGGGAGCACAAAGCATCCCTGACTTTTGTTGCCCAGGTACATCCAGCTCTAGCTGTGGGAGATGCACCTTCCAGCTTAGTGTACTGGTTCAGCAGTCCATCATGTCATAGGTCCGTTCAGGGGGAAATGGCTCATATTTGGCTTCACAGAGATTGAGAGGAGCACAGCAAGCCACAGTAATGCGCACAGCACTGACAACACTGGAACACAAACACGTTTGTAGACATCTCCAGCAGGATTTCAATCTGCCAAAAGAACATTCAACTACCATTCCATAACCTGCTGAGAAGGTAAAAGAGTTACTCACCTTTGTAACTGTTATTCTTCGAGATGTGTTGCTCATATCCATTCCAATTAGGTGTCACGCACTGCGTGCACGATCGTCAGATGATTTTTACCCTAACAATACTCGATGGGTCAGCTGAGGCGCCCCCTGGAGTGGTGCCTTCACAGCGCTGAATATATACCCCAGCCGACCCAGTGCCCCCTCAGTTCCTTCTTGCTGGCTACTCTGACAGAGAGGAAAGAAAGCAGGCTTGGAATGGATATAAGCAACACATCTCGAAGAACAACAGTTACAAAGATGAGTAACCATCTTTTCTTCGAATGCTTGCTCATATCGATTCCAATTACGTGACTCCCAAGCCTTACCTAGATGGTGGGGTCAGAGCGAAACGTCGCAGAGCGGAGAACTGCTGAGCCAAATGCTGCGTTATCCCTTGACTACTGGACAATTGCCTAGTGGGAAGCAAAGGTACACATCGATGACCAGGTTGCTGCCCTACATATCTCCTGTATGGGTACATGAGCCAGGAAGGCGGAGGACGAAACTTGAACCCAAGTGGAAAGGGCAGTAAGGTGCATAGTTGGCGTGCTATGGCTTGGCTGGTGTGCATGGATGCAAGATGTGATCCAGGATGAGATGCAATGGGTGGAGACCAGGAGGCGTTTCATCCAGTCTGCCACAGCTACAAACAGCTGTGGCAGACCTCCTAAAAGGTTTAGTTCGTTCGATGTAAAAGGCGAGGGCGCTGCAAATGTCTAGGGAATGCAGCTCTTGTTCTTGTCGAGAAGCGCATGGTTTCAGATAGAAGACCAGGAGGAAGATGTCTTGGTTGACATGGACGGCAGACACCACCTTAGGAAGGAAGGCAGGATGAGGTCGCAGCTTACCTTGTCCTTATGAAACAACATATACGGTGGGTCTGATGTAAGGGCTCTAAGCTCCGATACACATCTACCCAAGGTGATAGCGACGAGGAAAGCTGTTTTCCAGGAAAGGTACAGGAGCGAGCAACTGGCCATCAACTCAAACAAGTCACTCGTGAGTCTGGATTGGACCAGGTTGAGGTCCCACATAGGGGCCAGATGCTGAATTGGAGAAACCAAGCGCCCGTTTTCACCCAGGTGGAAGGCCGAAATCGCTGCTAGATGTATTCTGATGGATGAATCTGCTAGGCTCCGCCATTTCAAGGACAAGATATAGTCTGCCCCTCTGGAGGTGCTAGTACCTACATCGTAGTATTGCTCAGAGCTCACCAGCAGGAAAAACGCTTCCACTTGGCCAAATACATGGACCTAGTAGACTGCTTTCTGCTACCCAAAAGTACGTGCTGCACCGAGCAGCAGCAATGTAGCTCATATTGAGATAGCCACGCAGCATCTATGCTGTGAGGTGGAGGGTCTGCAGGTCCGGATGACAGAGTTGGCCGTGTTCCTGAGTGATCAGGTCCGGCCACAATGGAAGTGGAATTAGAGTGGTCACAGACAGATCAAGGAGAGCGGTATACCAATGGTGCCTGGGCCACACTGGGTTGATCAAGATTAAGCAGGCCCTGTCTCTGCGCAAGTTGAGAAGGACCGTGTGGACTAACGGGAATGGAGGAAAGGCGTAGTACAGGCGGTCTTTCCACGGTAACAAGAAGGCATCCTATAGGGAACCAGGGGAGCACCCCTGGAGAGAGCAGAACACCTGGCACTTCCGATTCTCACGAGAGGCAAAAAGGTCTATATGGGGAAAACCCCACTTCTGGAAAACAGAATGGATAACGTCCAGGCGAATCGACCACTTGTGAGCCAGAAAGGATCTGCTGAGGCAATCTGCCAAGGTGTTTTAGACTCCTGGGAGAAACAAACGCCACCAGGTCGATCGAGTGGGCTATGCAGAATTCCCACGGGCAAAAGGCTTCCTGACAGAGGAGCACGATCGTGTCCCTCTTGCTTGTTGATGTAAAACATGGCCATTGTGTTATCTGTGAAAACTGCAACACAATGGCCCTGAAGGTGCTTGCATAACACCTGACACGCCAGGCATACTGCTCTCAGTTCCCGTACGTTGCTGCACACAAGAGAGATCCCAGCAAATCAAAGGCCCTATGTGCGAAGGTCCGCGAGGTGAGCGCCCCAACCCAAAGATGATATGTCCATGGTTAGGACTAGGGACGGCTGTAGGGCATGGAATGGCATCTCTTCACATACCGAGTTGGGGTTCAGCCACCAGACCAGGAAGGTTAAGACTGCCATCGGTACCGTGACCACTGTGTCCATATTGTCCCAGTCTGGGTGGTACATAGTTGAGAGCCAGGTTTGAAGATGACAGAGGCGCAATCTGGCATGTCTGGTCACAAAAGGTACAAGATGACATGTGTCCCAGGAGACCAAGGCCATGTCCATGCCGTCGAGGTCAGGAAGCTTTGGAGGCCATGGATAATGGTCGCCATGGCCAGAAAGCGGGCGTGCAGTAGGCACGCACATGCGACTCACGAACCTAGGACTGCTCTGATGAAGTTTATTCTTTGGGTCGGCTTCAAAGTGGACTTTTCGACATCAAACAGCAGGCCCAGCTGTCTGAAAAAGCTCATGGTGAATTGCACATGAGATTGCACTTGGTTCCTGGAGCGAACCCGAATGAGACAGTCGTCGAGGTATGGAAACACTTGGATCTGATGTTGACAGAGTGAGGCAGGTTGGGGGAGGGAGGGCAGGCCTGGTTCTGGCCCGTCTGAAGACTAGGCTGTCTCTTCCTACTACCCCAGCCACGTCTTCTAGAGAAGTCCTGTCTCGGCCAGGGATTAGGATAGGTACACTGTGGTTGGTGTCTCAACGGCCTACATTGTGTCACTGGGTATGCATGCCCAATGAACACATGATGGCCCAGTTATCCTTCAGACACTAGAGTCTGGAGTCAGTCCTGTCCAAAAACAGACCATGGCTGTCAAAGGGGCAGGTCCTGAATAAACTGCTGGAGGTCCAGTGGGAGACTGGAGACCTGCATCCACGAGATGCGGTGCATAGCTATGCCCGAGGCTCGAGTCCTAGCCGCTGAGTCTGCCACATCTATTGAGTCCTGCAAAGATGTCTTGGCTACTTTCTTGCCCTCTCCTAGTAGGGCCCCAAACTCCGCCCTGGACTCCTGAGGAATAAGCTCTTTGAACTTTCCCATCGAGTTCCAGGTATTATAATTGTAGCGACTCAAGAGGGCTTGCTGGTTAGTCACTCCAAGTTGTAAGCCACCAGTAGAATAAATCTTGCGCCCAAGTAAATCCAGGCATCTAGCATCCTTGGATTTAGGAGCGGGAGCTTGTTCGCCACGTCTTTCCCTCTCATTAATGGACCATACAATGAGGGAACATGGCTGGAGGTGAATATACAAGTATCTGTAGTCTTTGGAGGGGACCAAGTACTTCCTCTCCACCTCCTTGGCAGTGGAAGGAATAGAGGCCGGAGATTGCCAGATTGTATTGGCATTAGCCTGGGTGGTCCAAATAAACAGCAAGGCTATACGTGTCAGGGTATTGGCAGATAGAATGTCCGCTACTGGATCCTCGACCTCCACCACCTGGAGGCTCATGTTTTGTGTCACCCTGCGAAGCAACTGTTGGTGTGCACGGAAGTCAATAGGTAGGGGGCAGGGGAGGACATACCTCCCACCACCTTGTTAGGCGAAGACAAGGAGAATACTCCAGGAACTAACAGGTCCTGGGGCAAGTCTTGCTGGGGAGGGTCCGGCTGCCCTAGGTCCACCATGCTAAGAGCATGGGCCTGAGCTGAGGGCAGGGCAGTTGCCTCCAAACCTCCCCGGGAAGGGCGACTCACAGTGGCCTCTGGTACCTGGGGTTCCGAGTGGGCAGAGGAGAAGCCTCCAAGGGAACAACTTGGGCCTGATGGTATGCCCAAGGGGTCCAAAAAGGACCAATGCTGAGGTCCCTGACCAGGATCCTGCCCCTCATCATGTCATTGGCTAGCAACGTCCACATCCTGGTCCCGGACATGGTAGCCACTTTCTGCCGGGGACAACCTCAAGTTGGGACAGGATGGCCAAGGTGGAGCCGATTGTGTATGCTGGGTTGCCCTGTCTTGCGTTGCCGCACCACGGAGATGGAGATCGGCGTCGTGGTCTCAAGTGGTACCATTACCTGGATCGGGACCAGCGGTCATATCGGTGCTGGGACGTAAATCTGGACCTCGACAGAGATCTATGAGCGGAACGGTGCCAGCAGCTGAACCAGTCCCAACCATACCGGGAAGAAGATCTTCGCGAGGCAGACTGATGCCACGAGTTTGACTGGCGCCAAGATGGCGATCGGTGCCAGGACTGCAAGTGGTGCCGTGGACGAGACCAGCATCTTGATCGGGACCGTGACCAGAACTGGGACCAGGATTGGTGCCATTCTGTCTCATTCTGAGACAGAGGACATATCATGGAGGGCTTTCCTTTTGAGGGAACAGCCCATACCGGCAGTACCGAAGGTTGCAACAGTCTTGGTTCAGCGAGCGCAATCAGGTCGCGTGCTGTGGAGAAAGTCTCCAGGGTAGAAGGCAGACCAAGCTTGACCGCGGTAAACACTGGTGAGCTTACATGCACCACACTCAACAGTGCCGAGTTGGAGCCTTTGCGGGGCGATCCAGCATGGGACGCAGCTCCAAGGGAGGCACAGGCGGTGCCGGCAACTGCAAAGGACCAGCAGGTTGTTTGTGCTGCTTCTTGGGTCCTGGAGACAGCGAGTGTTGCCACGCTGGTAGAGGTGCCGGAGACATCTGGTGCCGGGAATCTTTGCCGGTGCCGTGACGTGAAGCCAAGCCATTGCTTCTGGTGCCAGACACACACTTCAGACTGACAGGGTCAGCGCTGGGTCTCGAAGCAGAGCCAAGGACATTGGGCTAAGTGCCGCTTCCATCAGGAGCTGCTTCAAGCGAGAGTCCCGCTCCTTTTTAGTCCGTGGTTTAAAGGACTTACAAATACGGCACTTGTCCGTAAGGTGGGATTCCCCCAGGCACTTCAGGCAGCGATCATGGGGGTCTCCCATAGGCATCGGCTTAAGGCAGGCTGAGCATGGTTTGAAACCCGGAGACTTAGGCATGAGCCCAGGTCCTGGGAGGGAAGAAAGAAAGAGGAGAAGCCCTTTACTTCCAATTACTATTTACACTAACAATAACAACTATTAACTACACTAGAAAACTAGTAACGACTACTCTTTAAAAACTATTTACAACTATAAACTAAGGGAGAGGAGATCAGCTAAGCCACGCTCCACAGTTCCAACGACCGTCACGAGTGGTAAGAAAGAACTGAAGGGGTGCTGGGTCAGCTGGGGTATATGTCCGGCGCCGTAAAGGTGCAACTCCAGGAGGCACCTCAACTGACCCACCGAGCGTTGCTAGGGTAAAAATCTTCTGACGATCATGCATGTGGCACGCGCACACCTAATTGGAATCATATGAGCAAGCACTCAAAGAAGCATTAAACCCTTTACCAAGTTCACGGATATCAGAGGTACAGTTTCACAAGCCTGTACGTGGGGGTCTCCGGAATAATGGTTAGGCGGACAGTGTACTGTTGGGGTATCAGAAAGTGTTTCCCTACATGCAAACAGTCTGATCACATCTCTGAAGTTAAGCACACACCTCTTTTTGGGATACAAAAATCTATATATGCAATTAACGAATATTTAAGACAGCACAGCATCCCCCAGGAGATCTGATAATCTGCTGACTGCCTGATATACAGAGACTTCTTACAGCAGTCTCAATCAATACGAACATTACAACCCACGCAAAGGTATACTTGAGACCCAATCCAAACAGGCAGGTTATTAAATAACGCTTACTATCTCTAGAAGAGAAAACAGGTTCCATGAATATACAAAAAAAATATACAATATAAAGTACTATTCCACAAGTTAGTGGTCTATAAACAGGCCTTTTCAAGAGTTTCATTTAAAAGGATCCTCATTCCCTTCTGTTCCTCTATCAAACAGTGTTTGTGTACTACAGTTTAAGATTATAGCACAATGGCAGATGGTACGATGTACTGAACATCCTTCTACAGATGGCAGAATTCTGCTCACAAATCCTGGAGTAGTTTAGTTTGGATGTTACAGCAAAATGGATCTGTCATTGCTTAAACATTCAATATCTTTATAATGAAGTTACACTTTGGTTCACAAAAAATTCCACTTGCTAATAAATAGTATGCACATACATCCCTTTGTACACAAAGATAGTTTCCAGAAGAAGAAAACCATTCTGAAGGAATCATTGGAGCAACAGTTTTCATATAGGCTCAGTGAAGACAAGCCATTCACAAGACAGAACATAGGGGTTTCTCTTTTTAAATTAGGGCCACTATGTCCTCCAAAAAACCACGGGAAGATTTACCTTAACTAGTCCTAGTGATCTACAACTCCTCACAAGCCTCATCGACACAGGGCTTTCTAACCCTATCTTATGCCCCTCCCTACAGTCTTTCCTCTGCTTTCCACCTTATTTGTAGCCAGCATTCTCCAGTCACTGGAAACAGGACTGAACTGCCTGCAGAAACAGGTGGTGTTACTCCTAGATCACATGAGATTATTACAAGCCCAAAAGCAAGAGGAATAGTCACTAGGTATCACACTGGTATTTCCAAGCCATCTGACTAGTCCAGGATTTGGAAGAGGGTTGCAGCTTTACAGGAAAACCTGTGCTGTATATTAAGACCGTTTAGAACTCTGATTTGTTTTATCAATTTCAAGTCATGGGCCTTGTGAGTCTACTGTCTTAAAAAGCAAATGACTTCTACTGATGGTTGCCAGTAGCAGAAGTCAAAGCTTTCACAGAATTGATCCCCCCCACCCCCGAGAAGATTAGAGAAATATTAACTATTCTTCCCCCAACACCATTTACATTGCTTTTAAAAATGTATGGTTCATAGCCATCTAGTAAGGTTGCCACACCACAAACTGTAGTTAGAGCCACTGGCGACTGAGTTAACCATACACTATGGGCAAGTCTACACTATCACGCCACTTCAGTGCAGCTGCACCGCTGTAGCACATCTGGTGAAGACGCACTATGCTGACAGGGCAGCACTCTTCTGTCGGCATAATTACTATACCTCAACAATAGGCAGAAGCTATGCTGGTGGGAGAGTGGACACCACTTCTAAGTCCATGTAACCTACGCCGCTCGGAGAAGTGGATTTTCACACCCCTCAGTGACACAAGTTACACCAACTTAAATGGTAGGGTAGACAAGCCTTATGTATCGTTTACAAAATTTAAGAGACACCTAGAAACCCATAAATAGAACCACCACAGGGAGTGTCCCCAGCAAGAGCTAACAGCCATAGCCTACTGAATGGACCCAGAACTCCACTGTCACAAGCTGCCAACAATGAGGCAGGTTACTAGGATTTCCACCAAGAGTCTGTTTTTAGAATTTGTTCAGGAGTTCACTCTTTTGTATCAGACTTTGGTTTAATGGTTTGAAACTCTTCCTATAGCTGCAGGAAGGGAAAGCTTTGTATCTCTTTTCTACTATTCCCCTAGCAATTTTGCTTTGTTATACACGAGAGCTAGCATATACTACTAAGTCTTTGCTTGTATAACTATGCCAGCAATGACCCCTAATGCAGCTGCAGCAAAAGGAGTTTTTGCTGGCATAGTTAGCCACCTCCACAAACCTCATAAGCTCTACTCTCAAAAGGATTCTTGCCAGTGTAAGCTGCATCTACACAGGGATTTCATTGGCATAGTTATATCAATTAGTGATGTGATTTTCCACAATCCTGACGACCAAGATAGCTATGCTGACAAATATTTGTAGAGTACAACTTGCCTCTGTAAAATGCTCACTTTTGCTGCTGTTCAGTTTTCCCAGAGCAGCAGCACAAAAGTGATCAGTCTTGATTTTTGCTTTATCATCACCGGCTCTAAATAGCAACAATAAAATTGATCAGTCTTGTTAGATTTTTTTTAAGCAGTGTGTGAAACTATGAGCTGTCAAAAACACTGGAGTTGTCTGAAGGGACCCAAGTCTCAGACCTCATTGTTTATATTTGGACATTATCCTTATAACCGAGAACTATGGAGTTGTTTGCTTTTACGCTCAAGTTATGCAGACACTGATAGTATAGATCCCATAACTAGCTGTGGCAAGTTTCTTGCTGAAAAAATGTAACAGACTCCAAGGCCAAAAGAGACTGTTGTGATCATCTACTGAGACTTCTTGTATAAAGCAGGATGAAGAACTTCCCTAGAATAATTTGCTGTTGGAATTAGAGCACATCTTTAATTTGGGGGGGGGGGGGGGGGGGTTGAGAAACAAACACACCTTGTTTTAAAAAATTGCCAGTCACTGAGAATCCACTTCAGCCCTTGATAAGTTTTTCCAGTGGTCAATTATTCTCACTGTTAAAAGTTTACTCCCTTATCTCCAGTCTGAATTTGTCAAGCTTCCAGCCACTGCATTGCGTTATACTCTTCTCTGCTAGACTGAAGAGTCAATCATCATATATACGTTGGTAGGCAAGATCCCATGGGAAGCAAATGTAAGGGGAAAAAACAGTCAAGAGCTGGCAGTTTTTCAAAGAGACATTATTAAGGGCACAAGAGCAAACTATCCCACTTTATAGGAAAGATAGGAAGTATGGCAAGAGACCATCCTGACATAACCAGGAGATTTTCAATGATTTCACACTAAGAGTCAAACCAAAAGGTCAAATTACAAAGAATGAACATAAACAAACAAGTCAAAATGCGAAAGGCCGAGGCACAAAACGATACTGAACTAGCTACAGACAAAAAGGGTAACAAGTAAACATTCTACAAGTACCTTAGAAGCAAGAGGAAGACCAAGGCCAGGTGAGACTGTTACTCAAGGGGGAGAAAGAAAGAACAACAACAGAAAATGTGAAAATGGCAGAAGTGCTAAATGACTTTCAGTTTTCACCAAAAAGATTACTAGCCAATTAGATGTCTAACATACTGGATGCCAGTGAAAATAAATTAGGATCAGAGGCTAAAATAGGGAAAGAACGAGTTAATTACTTAGACAACTTAGATGTCTTCAAGTCACCAGGGCCTGATGAAATGGATCCTAGAATACTCAAGGAGCCAACTGAGGAGATATCTGAGCCATTAGTTATTATCTATGAAAAGTCATGGAAGACCAGGGACATTCCAAATGACTGGAAAAGGGAAAATATAGTGCCAATCTATAAAAAGGGAAATAAGGACAAGCCAGGGAACTACAGACCAGTCAGCTTAACTTCAAATAAGTAATCAGTTTGAAAACTAGAATATAATAAGGTGATAAGTAACAGTCAGCATGGATGTGTCAAACCAATCTAAAAGCTCTCTTTGACAGGATAACAAGCTTTGTGGATACGGAGGAAGTGGTAAATGTGGTATATCTTGACTTTAGTAAGGCTTCTGATACGGTCTCAACTTCATAAACAAACTAGGGAAATACAACCTAGATGGAGCTACTATAAGACAGCTGTGAAGGGCATATCAAGTGGGGTCCCACAGGGAACAGTTCTGGGTTTGGTTCTGTTCAACATTTTCCATCAATGATTTAGATAATAGCATAGAAGGCACACTTATGAAGTCTGTGGATGATACCACTCTGGGAGGGGTTGCAAGTGCTTTGGAGGATAGCATTAATATTCTAAATACGGACAAACTGGAGAAATGATCTGAAGAAAATAGGATGAAATTGAATGACAAATGCAAAGTACTCTACTTAGGAAAGAACAATCAGTTGCACACATACAAAGTAGGAAGTGACTGCCTAGGAAGTAGTACTGCAGAAATGGATTGGAGGGTCATAGTGGCTCACAAGCTAAATATGAGTCAGTAACAATGTTGCAAAAAAGACAAACATCATGTTCTAGGATGTATTAGCAGGAGTGTTGTAAGCAAGACACAGGAAGCAATTCTTCTGCTCTACTCCAGGTGGATACGGTCTCAACTGGAGTATCGTGTCCAGTTGTGGTCATCACATTTCAGGAAACACGTGGACATATTGGAGAAAGTCCAGAGCAGAACAAAAATGATTAAAGGCCTAGAAAACATGACGTATGAGGTAAGACTGAAAAAAATGGGTTTGTTTAGTCTGGAGAAGAGAAGACCGAGAGAGGACATTCCACAATTTCCCTGGAATAACCTGCCTAGGGAGGTTGTGGAATCTTCTTCATTGGAGATCTTTAACAGCAGGTTAGACAAACACCTGTCCGGGATGGTCTAGATAATAGTTAGTCCTGCCATGAGTGCAGGGGACTGAACTAGATGACCTCCTGAGGTCCCGTCCAGTTCCTATGATTGTTCCCCATGCAGGTACTTACAGACTGATCAAGTCACCCCTAAACTTTGTCTCTGTTAAGCTAAGTAAATTGAGTTCCTTCCATCTATCACTACAGACAAGTTTTCTAATCCTTTAATCATTTTCATGGCTCTTCTCTAAAGCTCTCCAATTATCAACATCCTTCTGGAATTGTGGACATTAGAACCGGATGAAGTATTCTAGCAGTGGTTGCCCAGTGCCAAATACAAAGGTAAAATAACTTCTACTCCTACTTGAGATTCCTGTTTATGGATCTGGATCACGTTACTCCTTCTGGTTACAGTGTAGTACCAGGAGCTCATGTTCAGTTGATTAGCCATCAGATCCCCAAACTGTGGGGCAGGGAAGAGGAGGACGTATTTTTTACCTCTCAGTGTATTCCTGGTAGTGGTAAACAACGGCATTTTTTATCCCAAAGCATGAGTGCATTTCACTAATCATTGGCATAATCCAGAGTAGACAACATAAAGAAAAACTTCAGGGGGGGAAGACTACAACTTGCTTTGTAGATTAGAAAAACATTAAATCTCTTCCAGCCAATAGGAAGTGAGGAGAATCACCTTCTCTTCAAAACAAGGAACTGAAACTTTTCACTACAAAAGGAGGAGATTACTACAGTCTGGAGTATAATGGAGAAAAAAAAAATATAACATTTATGCCTTCTAAGAGACAGTATTAGGCAGCTCAAAACCAAGCTGTGCCCCAGCCACAGAGAAATAAAAGTTATCAAATGTTTATATGGACAGAGTAAGAAGACAAATTCCATCGCTGATTGTATGGCACTGATGTTAGAAGACAAGAAGATGTAGGTATGTAAATAAGGACTCTAGAATTTTGTCTTGTTCCTGCATGGACGGTCAAAGCACTATACTTGCAACAATGCAGCTTTTACAGTCTGAGATAAACTGCCTTCCTCACTCAAAGGATTCTCATAAGGAGACAGGAAGGGCTCCATATGGCAGGGGAAGCTGTAAAGTTTTACTTAGTTGACATTTGAGAGACCCTGAAGAAAACCTAAGTGCTAAATATTACTATTACTGCCATGAGTTTAATGATCCTACTAAAATGGTAGTACCAAACCAGTTAATGCAGCTCTCCCAGAAAGGCAGTGGCTTTATATAGTACCCCTAAAAATCCTCAGCTAAATTTTGTTTTTTTGCTTCTTCCTCTGTTTCCCACCTTGAAATACATTAGTTACGATGGAAACAATGAAGTAACTGGTATAGGCTGAGCCAAGCAAAAGTACAGCTTAAGAATAGTTTTATACTATGGTTCAGGAAACACATGCATTTGCATTTATTCTCATACCAAGTTTCTTGACCGCCTTCTTTTACTCAGAAGCAGATAAATCTTGACCATCAGCAGTTAGCTTACTAGACAGTTCTTATTTAATGCAGCAGCTCCCTGCGGCACCAACCATGTTATGGGGACCTAATCACTTCATGCTCTACATATGGTGAAGGACAATCATGAAACTGCTTACTATGGCTGACAGCAAGAATGAAACTGACTATAGAGTGAGACTACCTAGAATTAGTACGATTTTTGCTGCCGCTTCCCATAAGAAGCAGGGATAGACACTGATAATTCAGTCATTTGTTGGAGAATGATTACAGGAAGTAAAGGGAGCTCCCCTCCCAGCAGCCAGGAAGGAACTTCAGGAGAGGATGATACAAAAAAGCAGCTGCAGAAGGAAAGAATCAATAGAAGATTTGTCACTTCGCAGAGACTGACAGGACTCCAATTTCTGACATGCACTAACTAAAGCTAACCTGAAAGACAGGAGCTCCTCTGTAGAGTACAAACATAGCACCACAGTGAGAAGCCCAGCACACGTGCATGCACACCTGCAGACACTTCTAGCAGCTGGAGGAGGCATGCTGTCTTCTCACCTAGACGGATGCCCCAGAATTCAGCAGGAATTTAGTACGTGCTCTTGGGTTAGAAATGTAATCTAATCTGAACCCTTCCCACACTATATAGTGTTTCTTAGGGCACAAAGAAGTCTGTGCCATCCCTATCTATCCTAGGCTGCTCTTTGCACAACCTCAATGTTAAAGGAAAACTCATGGAGCTTAAGTTTGTCAATGAAGAGATTCTTTTGGTCAGCTTCTTTGACATATTCTTACAGCTGCCCAATGGGATGCCTGCCACAGCAGAACGTCTGACTTTGTTTTAACTGTTCATGTTTCCTGATAATTTTAGAGATAAGAAGTTGAACACTGACGAATCTTGGCATTTGTTATATACTCTTTCCATTAAATACCTACTGTTTTTCTGAGGCATTTGCTTCTGAATGCATGTAGATATATCCAACAAGTTTGTCAAGCCATTAATACAAGTGAATTATAGTCCAAGACAAAGATTCCAAGTTAACTGGACAATTAAATTTTAAACCAGTACAGCAATGAGAAAACTAATAAAGCTGAGAAATGCATAAGACTATTAAAGAGATCCTTCTTAGACCATAAGATTTAAAACTGCAATGCAGTGATTTAACTAAGGTCTTATCACATACAGTTTTGATACCGGTATAAATATTTTGGTTAAAAAAAAGCATACCCCTAACTAAAATAGTTGTATCAGTACAGCCCCCAGTGTGGACCAGGTTATACCACTATAAAGGTGCTTTAATACTAGTATAGCTTATTCCTCTTCCCTTATGGGAAAACTATAGTGGTATAAGAACTTTTATACTGGGACAACACGCTAGGGGAAGTTGTGCTATTTTTACGGTAATTGTCTTATACTGGTATAGTGACATTTGGCCAGCTGATACTGGTACAGTGACTTAAGATCAACAGTCTCTTCAGATGTAAAACATCCATTATTTACTTGGGACTGGAAAGTACTGTATTCTCCCCCAACCCCTTCTGTAGAGTCATAAGGCGTAATGTGACTCATTTTGTTATAGGTGGGAGAAAGATGTTCCTATTAAGTTTTTTTTTAAAACCCAATTGTATGCAACATAATTTTTAACCACCCTGAAACAAGTATTTTTAAAAAATGATTTAAATTAAACGTTTTTAAAAATAAACCTAAATATGAAATTATTATAACCTATATTAAGGTATAAGATTACTATAAGCTATTAAAATAATTTAAATTACATTAAAATGAAAAATATTTAAAAACAGTACACGTTGAGTACACGTATACTGCTTAAGTTGTAAAGAAAGCCAAGCCCTAAACCAATGGAAGTCACTGACTAAGCACCTGGAACCAGAGTTTTCTGAAGCGCTAATCCAACTTTTCACAGCAGTAACATCTTCTGCAGGTAGAGAGAGAATATATTCTTCATTTGTTTATTCAACGATTCAGTTCAGTGACTAGTTCATTCAAAGCTGAAAATGCAGGAATGCTTTCCTGTTCCAATCTACGAATAAAAATGGTGACAGAGAACAAGGTCTACTAGTTCTAAAATCTTGAAGGATGCAGTTACTAGAAATGATCAGTTCAATGCACTAACTACAGATAATACTTTTATTTAATAAGTCAGCTAAATATGCTGGATACATAATATGTAAAATTAAGGTAGTTTTATTTAACTAAAAGTTTAAACATGCTGTTTGGGCATTTTCAATTGAATTCTAGTTTCCATCCAAATGCAGCGTGACAAGTCAAAAATTTAGTAAATAAGAAATGTGTATTTCACCATGTGATAACAATGTGAAGATTAAGAATCCGAATAAATGTATGTTGAGCTATATAGAATTGCTCAAATGTGTATACAGTATATCCTCCTGGTTAACATAAAGTATCCAATTTAACAGTAAAGGCTGTATTTAGATGCAAATCAACAAGCTTCAATGGTTACCAATCAAAGAAAGTAACTAAAAAGTCCTATTGCAAAACAAGATTAAAATAAATTTAAATCAATGCTTCCTGGTTGCTGATTCAAGCCACAACTGGGGGCAGAGGGGGAAAAAGGGATTTCAATTTTTTATTTAAAATCTACCCACCTAATATAGTTAAAGAAAAAAAAGGCCTTTCATTTTGAAGATATTTAAATTGCAACACAATTACAAGTTTCATAAGGACTAATAAAACTTTAAAAGCTCCAGGACAGCCCCAAGGTGTTCAAAAATGGAACAGCTGATCTAGTACTAATTCATAAGTTGCAACGTATCCATCTGTATAGATCTGTATCCAACTTCTTAGGAATAATGAAAGTTTACGCCAAACTCTATGCAGGAAATTCAACTGAACTCAAAGGAAACTTGCTCCTTCATACCTCTGGAGTTGTGTTACCTCATGGATGTTTTACACATGGCTGAAAAAGCAGTATGTGAAGATCAGAGATGGGATACTGTATTAGTACCCTACAAAAAGGAGGAAGGATGGATCTAGAGACATCTCTGAATATACAGAGTTACTAACTCAAATAGAACAAATGTAGGAGAAAGTAAAGGTTCTGAAGCCTAACAGCACATAAATTGCTATATTCTGACATGAGACAAGACATCCAGGTCCTACAAGACTAAGTCAGGACACTTACCTTTATTAATTAAGCTGAGAGTGTTATAGAAGTCCAGTCCTTCAACCCAATAGGTTTTTCCACAGCAGACAGCCAACTGGTCCTTACTATCATCACTTTTACAACCCCAAACTCAATAACTGCTTGTTCTTCAAAAAACAATTAACTATTTCAGAATATTCTTGGTCACAACAAAAGAAACTTACAGCAGTCACAATAAACACCACTGCACTGTGGTCATGCAGAGTACCACTGTCCATAAAATCAGAATCATGACAAATCAAAGATCATTAGATCATCTATTACATCTTCCTGCTAATACATGATTATTTTAGTTACTGTCCAAGTGCTCTGGAAAGTCTAATTTTAATTGACTCAGGCAACAGTGTTTCCAATACTTTCTTTGGAGACTAATCCCCATTTCAGTAAACCTTACTATTAGCAAATTCTTCCTGCCATTAGGATATATTTTCATTACATCTTAGTCTGTTTCATTTCCCCTTGGACCATCTTAAATAAGTCTTCTCATTCTTTAGTGCTAACACACTTCAAGTTTTCGTAGATTACAGTCACTTTGCCGATTTACATTTTTAAACTCTAAAGGTCTCAAACACGCAGCCTGCATGCGGCCCGCCATAGGCGCCAACTCCACCGTCAGCCAAGGTTCCTTTCCCCCTCACGCCCCTTCCTCCCAGCCCCCGAGCATAACACACCCTGCTCCTCCGCCAACCTTCCAGCACTTCTCGACGCTAAACAGCTGTTTGGCGGCACTTAGGACTTTCCAGGGAGGAGGAGCAGGGACACTCGGTGCGCTCAGGGGAGGCGGAAAAGAGGCAGGGCTGGAGCAGGGATTTGAGGAAGAGGTTGGAATAGGGGCAGGGAAGGGGTGGGGCCTCATGGACTAGACGAGCAGTCTGAAATATGAAGTTCAGCATGTATGATTCTTTGCTGTGAGTAGCTGGGAAGAATGTTAAAAGTGGCAACGTATTTTGTATGAATAGTTATTTTAAAAAGTTCCTGCCATTACAGCTATGTTGATAGCCTGTTAGTGTAGATCATCATCAGTGTTACTGACCACAAAAAGAATAGTTACAGGAGTTTATATTTTATTAAAACCCCTCTTCGCATTACAGTTTAAAAAAGGTAATATATTGACTTTCAATAGCATATTATATACTTTTTTTTCATTTTTGACTATACTTTTGTATCCTTGTATGAAAAGATTTCAGTGATGCGGCCCTTGGGCCAATGTACTAGTCCTCATGTGGCCCTCGTGCTGATTTGAGTTTGAGATCCGTGGTCTAGAGAAACTAATTAAATCAATGAGGATTGTTTCTCTCTCCTTAATAACTGTTTAACAATAGTTTTCTAGTACTGAACTGCCCTCAGATGAAGAATTTCAGTCTCCTTGGTGCTAACTTGTCTGCATTTTGCTACCTCTGAATGTACTCAAAATAGCACTGCCATTTTGCCAACAGATTGCACTGCAACTCCTTAGTTTTGTCCAGTTTCATCCCCATATTTCCTAAGTACAGTAAAACCTTTGTTATCCTGCATACTGGGGGAATAGGGGGTGCTAGTAAGTCAAAAATTATGGTTAACTTAAAGGGAGGTAGTTTGGGTGCGGAAGGAGACTTGGGGCGGAGATGCAGGATGGGGTGTGGTGCACGGGCTATGGGAGGGAGTTTGGGGGCAGGAGGCGGCTCAGGGCACGGGAGGGCTTTCAGGGTGCTAGATCCAGGGGGTGCTCACCTCAGGCAGCTCCCCACAAACAGCAACATGTCCCTTCTGGTCCTAGGCAGAACTGCTGCCAGGCATCTGTGCAGTATCTCCGCTCACAGGCACTGCTCCCATAGCTCCCATTGGCTGTGGTTTAGAGCCAATGTTAGCTGCGGAGCCAGACCTTGGCACAGTGGCAGCACACAGAGCCCTTGTGGCTGTTCCTCTGCCTAGGAGCATCAGGGACATGTCATCGCTTCCAGGGAGCCAGGTGGAGCCAGGTAGGGAGCCTGCTGATCCCATGCCAACTGGACTTTTAATAGCCTAGTCAGTAGCGCTGACCGGAGCCACCAGGGTCCCTTTTTGACCAGGTGTTTCAGTCAAAAACTGGACATATGGCAACCCTATTGAAGATGAGAAATGCCGGTTTTAGAGCTTTCTGGTTGGTAAAGTGCCAGATAACACAGCTTTTACTGTATCTCCCTTCCACTGAGTAAACCTCTCCCTGCTATCGCTAGTGTGCAACAGCGCAATTCAGACAGCACTCACAGCATTAGTTTTTGCATTCAAAAGGAAGAGGCAGGGGAAAGACTGAGGAACAGATGGGAAGGCAACTTAGAGAGACAGGGAGGCTGACTGGTTAGGAACTCATCCTTCCAGACGACAAGTATATTTTCAAATCTGCTTTCAAGTCACAGAAGAAGACTATCAATTTTGAATGTGCTTTCAGAAACATACTAGAAAGCAAGGCAACAAGACCTGTTAATTTACGAGAACCTACAATTTCTTCAATCCAACATGAAATACACCAGAGTTAAAAGGTAAACTGCAATGGACAGAGACCAGCCCACCCCACCCCACCTCCAATCAACAACCAAGACAGTAGAACAACATGCTCATCAATACATTCTACTTCATTGCCCTGCTCTCTGATAGCAAACTTCCCAGCCCATTACAATTTTATTCCTCCAGGAGTTCTGTTCTGGACCATGATAGTAAAAGCCTGAACCTACCTGAGTGTTAGGTACCTTATGGCTTTCCTGGCAGGGGCAGAGAGGACATTCATATCTGCAACAAAAATTTCTATTTTAAATATGATCTGCAGAGCACTTAAAAATTGTGCTTGTATACTTCAAGGTTCTTTTTGATGTAGAGAGGTCTGAACGGTTCTCTCACACTAGAAATAACAGGAATATCAAGCAAGATTATTGAGTGATTTCAAGAGTCTTCGGTTTTCTCCATCCCCTGCTAAAGGAGGTTCTGTTTGGGTTACAAGTGGGGTTTCCTTTGTTCCTTTCCCCTACTAATCTTGTGATTGTGGAAAAACCATCCCTTCTGACAAAGCTTTCCATCATGCCCTTACGGTGGTCTGACTAGATAAGTCTCGCCTCTGCTGAAAACTCATTCCACAGCCTAACATTCAAGAACAATTTATCTCTGGCTTTCATAAACTTTATCCTAGGTTTTGCAAATCACACTGTTCCAGAGGAGCACACTAATCTGGGGGGTGGGGGAAAGAGGAGAGAAGAGAACTGCAGATGAAGATAGGACTACTGAGGGACCTGGATCCTGATCTGCTTCTGATCTTTAAGGCCATCAGTAGACTAGTAGCAAGTGAAGATACAGGGGATACATTAAGGAAGCCCATCCAATTCAAGCGATGGGCTCCTGCATACTGCTGCTTTTATTGCTTCCACCTTCCCTTCCAGATACAGAGTGGATTCAATTTGCATATGGCCCAATCCTCATCTAGGAAGAATAGTAAAGCTTCCTGGAAAGATGGAGTTAGATGATGTTTTTCAGCACTGATGCTACCCAGTACTCTACGTTAACTGCAGAGTTAAACAGGGCCCCAATGCTTTTCACCACTTTGATGAAAGAGGGCAGATTCAATTGGGGAAAGAGTGACCCAGGTAGTTCTTCAAAGCATTTCCCACTTATGATTAACATTTCAATGTTTTACAGGTTGAGTTTGAGCCAGTTACTCATTGTATATTGTGAGCTCTCAAATTAATTGAAGAGGTAAAAATGTTGAACCTTTAACAAAGAAATCATCTTGCCAAAGCATTAATTTGGTTTAACACTTCCGACTTTAATGACCAAAGCATTTTAAATGGTTAGACTAAAGGGACAATCCCTTCTCTTTTCAGTTGCTCAGGTTTCAGTGTTTTGAGATGTTATTTGAGTCCTTCTCTAGTCACCACACAGCCTTCCAACAAAGCAACATTTTTAGTATAAAACAAGCTGAAAATGTTCTGAATGAGCCCAGGCCTCTATGAATTGTTTTTCTCCTTTGGAGGAGATTTTAAGCGCTGCACAGTTTTCAGATAATGTTGTCAGTTCTCAAAAAAAAAATTAACATGTCTAGTTACACTTCAGAAAATAATCTACCAAGTGTTCAATTTGTCTTGCACTGAATTTATGAATGACAGCCTAAATTACAGTATAACATATACTAGCCTTAATTTATGTGTAAACCTAACTTGTTTGCACATAAACTACAATACATTATGTATGCTCAGTTCTAACTAGTCTTCCTAAATACATTAGCATTTGAGACTAAAAAGCTCTTTCACCAAATTCCTGATCTCACATGTTTTAGCTTAACTGGATGTTATCCTGTAGTTTAAGTATCTCTGTAACCTAAACTCTACAGTGACTCATTTTTAGCTGAAATAAAATTTTACTGTAGTACTACAGGCAAAAATGACTTTAACCACCCCGGTAGCACAAGAGTCATTATTTCATAGGGTAGATAAATAAACAATTATTTTTTAAAATAAAATAAAAAATCTGATTTCTTTTATTTAAATCAATTTTTTGATAAGATGCTTTGTGAGGAAAATAGCTATCTAGAGATAGCTTTAATTAAGATATATCTTTGAGTTATAATGTCTCATCATGGAATGAGGATTATAAATTCTAGTTCTATCGTATAAGACAATATATTCATGTAATGTTCAAGAAAAGTTTTGTAAACGAGTTGCAACAGTTCATGGATTAGAGACCCAATCTTATGGAGTTCCAGGAGCTTCTGTATAGATTTAGGTTAATCCTTCTATCTACCGGATGAGACTCTGTGCTCAGTCTAGAACAGGGGCCGACAACCTCTAATTTTAAAGGTTGTGTGTGCCAGTAACACATTTTAACCTTTTTAGAAAGTCTCTTTCTATAAGTTTATAATATATAACTAAACTATTGTTGTATGTAAAGCAAATAAAGTTTTTAAAGTGTTTAAGAAACTTCATTTAAAATTAAATTAAAATGCAGAGCCCCGTGGACCAGTGGCCAGGACCCAGGCAGTGTGAGTGCCACTGAAAATCAGCTCGCGTGCCACCTTCAGCACGCGTGCCATAGGTTGCCTACCCCTTGTCTAGAAGATACCATCAGAGATGCTTAGTTTTGCAGTTCTCAAACTATGGATTTGTGACTCCAGAGATAACATGCTTGATAACAGCAAAAATGTTCAAATAAATAATATATAGAAGTGAGAAATAACAGACTCAAATCCTGTTGTCCCTCTGAAAATTTGTGTACACAGAGTCAATCCCTTACCTCTCTCTAAAAGTGCAGTTTCAAAAAGTTCAATGAATAGGAGATTGTTGGGGCGGAATAGATCTGGAGAAGGAGAACAACTCTGGAGATAAATGTGAGAAGAGAGGGACAGGTGGTAGAAACAAAAGTGAAACTGTTTGTGCGACATATTCCAGAAGTCTTGAGGTCTCAGAGTGTAGCCTTCATTGATTTGAGATCTACTATACCATTCTCTCACTAGAAGGGAAAACCTATAATGGCAGCAGGCCGTAAGAGAACCATTCAAGAAATATATGTTTGCTGATGATGTTTTAAAGAAGGTCACCCCAGTGAACTGGTGGAAATCACTTAAGCACTTGGATTCAGAGACTGTTGAAGTGATGATTTCACTTTTAAACAGCAGCAGCTTCTTCTGTGCGTGTAGGAAGAATATTTTTTTTCCCTTTGGACTAATTCATTCCAAATTGAGAAATTGTTTGGGACCTGAAAAAGCAGGAAAGCTTGTTTTTCCCTTCCAGATTACGAACAAACAGGAAAATGAAGGTGAAGAGGACTGAGTTAGCTGAAGAAGCCAATATTTTAAGTTTCTCATGTTGATCTGCTGACAGTCGATTTAATTATTATTTTTTTTAATATTTAACTATTTTAGTTAAAAATAATTTTTAACAAAAACAAACTTGATTTAAAAAAACTTGAATGTTTAACTAAGTTTAAAAATTCATATGCTTGTTTTGTTAAAATATTAGATGTTTGCTATTGAAGAAAAAAATCCAGAATACATATTGTTGTTTTAGTTAACTAAAACAATTTAAATGTGTGTCTGGTGATAGTCTCCTCCTAATGCAGCACAGCAAGAAAATCCTCCAAATATTAATGATTAACCTGTTGAATTGGAGATATTTATGAAGTCATTGGGAGGTGAACTATCTGCTTCAATTACCTTTGGTAAATGAGAGAACCAAACAATAATTCATTTTCTGATATAGATGTAAAACTAATCTGAAAAGTTTTCAAAATAAATCACTTTAAAAATGTATAGTGTGAACCTTCTAAAAATGAAACATACATCTATCTCTGAGTTGTGAAGAATATGTATTACGGTTGTAACAACCAACAAGAATGCACTTATGTAGAAATCCATGATTAAATCGAGTCTTCCTGACTTGTGATTTAATCACGTCCACCCTGTTATTTCATATACACATTTTTTTTTTTTTTTGCAAAATGAACATACACGTTCAAGGAGCCTTACAGTTTCAAAAAAGAAATCACTAGTTTAAAGAGATTCCTTATTTTCCTTGAATTTCTAAAGATATGTTTGTGATTTACATCCCAATCCTACAATGCGTAACACGCAGGTGGCCTACTGTGCCTGAGCAGAGCCCTTGCAAAGTTATTCTGGACACTATGCATTGAAGGATCTGGCATTTATGAGTAAAGAATTAGACACCAATGAACAATTTTAAGATTCCCTTCAGTTTTAAAACTGCAGCTCTAATCCAAGTCTTATTCAGTGGAAAATAAATTATGTACAGCCAAATCATGCACACACATATATTATAAAGTATGTTTTAATGAAAAAAATATCAATTGATACCTTTAGGGAAGAATGCTAGAGAGCTTTCCCTAGCTTTAACATTCCAGTAGAAACAAGCACTCATGCAGTGTTTGCAATTCAAACAGAGCAGAGAACTTGAAAGTGAAACTAATTCTCCATTGATAAAAACTACAAGTAAATAAAGAGTATAAATATAGTAAAGAATAATCAGAATTCCTTCCACTCAAGATTCAACACATTAGTAACACAGTTAAAGGTTTTAACCTCTGATTTTTAAGCTAACAGCATCCAGAAACATTTCGGTAACTAGTAACGTCCAAGAGTAGAGGCATGTTTCCTCTACCCAGTTAACATCTACTCAGATGAGAGCTAAGCGCTCTATAACAGCTTTCACTGGTTACACATCCCAAACAGTTCCAACATAATACCAAAATATCAGGTATTTTGAAAACGTTTATTTCTTTCATTTTATACCCATCTACACTGATCTCCAGGAACCTCATGGGACAGTCTTGGCACTCCAATTCACTTTTCTACTTAGAAAGCATTCTGGGGCAATAAAGAAAAGGTCAGAATTAAAAGGGAAACAGTCATATTCAGCCTAAAATTCAATTTTTGTAAGAGAACTAAAAACCCAAAGGTTTTGGGTTTTTTTTAAGTTAGAACTAGCAAAAATGTTACCACGATTTTAAGAATGAGCACATGAACCACTGAGGCACTAATTTAAAACAAAGAGCAAAATTAAGTGTGAACAAGACCAATAACTAGTCTGTTTTCACTATCCAAACTGAGGAGCATAACAGCAAAGAGGAAACCAAGTTTCAAGGTAAGGCGCATAAGTTTCTGGTGGTGCTGCTGCTTTTGCTGAATGTTTTTAGAAAGAACATTTTAACCTGAGAGCATCCCTCTGATAATTCATCTAGTTTCCCAACAATTACTAAGAACCAAGACAGTAAGAAATCAAAAGTTTCTTATTTTGAGAGGTTTAAAAGAACGTTTACGGGTCCATTGAAAAACAGCATTACTCAGGGACTCTGTTAGTTGAATAATAAAGTCTTGTCATTTGTACTAAGGAAAATAGATGTTAAAATCCTATATGACACCCCAAAAGATGTAAGACAGTTATAATTTACCCAACTTCAACATCTATCTCATGCAGCTATCCCTGACCCAGAGATGAAATCCACACCTGACCTGTGCAACTCAGCGAGGAAACACATGCGTCTGCAGGCTTGGGACACAGACAGACTCAAGGAGCTGGGCTATGCTGTGGAGACAGACCTTCACGCACCTTCCCCAAGATAAAGCTCAAAGGTTGTTCAGGTGTTCGCAGAAAGACCGCAATTCAAACTAACACGCCCAGTTCTAACTAGTAATTTGAGAGAAGAGCTGTAGTGAGAAGACAAGCAGAGAGAACAAAGCTGGATCTCTTTAACTGAGGCAACAGGCGGTAAAAGTAACAGTGGGTCCCCAGTGATTCAGTACCTCCCGCTGAGTATCGCTGGGAAGCAGGTGCGGGGCGGGGGGCGGCGGGGTTCGCACATGCAGCCATATGGGGGTAAGGTCAGTGCTCCTCCAGCGGGGCATATGAGGGACCCAGAGGAAAAGGTACCCTAGGAAGTCCCCACCCCACGCTGAGTGACTTGCCCGGGGTGGCGCAAGGGATAACTTGGGGGGAGGGGGTCGACACAGCCCTATTCTACAGGAAGCAAAACAACTCAGCCAGGCCGCTGCCAGGGGCGGAGAGCGAGCAAACAAGGCCGCCCCCCGCCTCGGGCGCAAACCGGGGAGAGGGGCGGGAAACAGCCCCTAATCGCGGGAGGAGGCCTCAAAGACCAGCCCGCAGACTCCGGGGAACAGGAAGACGCGCCCCCCCATACCCCTGCGCAGAGCGGGGGGGAGGAGAGCGCTCACCGGGCCCGTGCATTGGGGCAGAGCGTCAAGGACAGGGAATAACCCCTGGCGGTAGTTGACTCAGGCCGGAGCCTCCCGGACCTCCCTACCTCGGCGAGCGCGTCTCCCCGTCACGCGTCCCGGTCTGCCTCGGCTCAGACGGGAAAGCGAGCGCTCGCCACCATCACCGACACTTCAAGATGGCGGACATATCAGACCCTATGAGCTCTCCTTCGCTCCCCCTCTTCGCCTGCCAATCACACGTCCCTGACACGCACAAGTCCCCACCAAGCACACTCCCATTGGACAATAGCATAAATTCCGCCTCCCATTGGCTTTCCCTTGGACGCCAATAACTTATGAACGACAGTGCCAGTGGACTATATGGGGATAGAGGACGGGCTAAACGGGGTGCTGAAGGCCAATCAGAGCGTCCGGGTGGGCCCCTCTGATTTCCCACCTTCACGCCTTAGCAACAGCTTAGCGTCACGATTACAGGCGTGTTTTTTACCCAATCATAGCCGCGAGTAAGTTTAAAAGTAAACCAGGTTAGACCAATCAGCTGGTAAAAGACTCAGACCGGTTTGCGACCAATGGGGGCATACAGAGGGCGGGATGGAAGCCGAGGACGCAAACACAAATCTAGCCTCGCCCATCACCCCTTCCATTGGCCAACGGAAAAAAACACGCCCACAGCAGAGAAGGGAGGTAGCGAAACTGCCTGACAACAAGTTGCTGTTCTTGGGATCAGGGCGAAAGTAGTTCTCGCGATGAGATGGATGCATATGTGTGAATGACTGAGTAAATCATTTGCGCCTTGGGGAATTAGCTCAAATGGTAGAGCGCTCGCTTAGCATGAGAGAGGTAGCGGGATCGATGCCCGCATTCTCCAAAAGCTGGAATTTTTTTGCTTTCAATGCCAAGAAATTCGTTTCCAGCTTATGAATATACAAAAAAACGCGATTTCAATTATTTGTTTAAAAGTCCATGAGCCATATATTGCAGATGTTGAATTTAATTATTTCCCCATCTATCTTGTTAAACTGATTATGGCTTAGCAAACCACAGCAAAAGTAACTGAAACTCGACAAATACCCATGTGCCCCATTGAGTCCTGCAAAACAATAACAACAATTTGCACATCCACATTTTGCCCTAAGAAAAAACTCTAAAGTGGCTAGTGAAAATAATTTTCCTATATCCGTTGCATCATATTGAAACGATAGCCCCTGGGTTCAATGGGTTCTGCAAAAATGGGCATGGGCTAGTTGCGTTTTATAACAGGACTGTACACGCCAGTTAAAATAAATGGATCCCTCTAATACACACACACCAATTGCACTTGCAGATCCCCAGATTTCCGTACCTACATGAGGTAATTGCAGGCATAAGCAGCACATTGTTGCCAGCTCTCACAATTTTTATCACAAGTTAAACAATATTTGGTGTTTTTCTTAAAGCCTCAACTCCTGGAGACATGATTACATGAGAATCTTAGTTTTCTTTTTTTTTAAAGGGTTCTAATCATCATGGTTACAGAGAAAACCTTGAAAAAAAATGAAATATTGAGGCTTGAAAAGCAGAAGGCAAATAAAAAGAGCACAAAAAAAATTTTTTAAAACTCATGATTTTGTAGAGCCTGATTCACGATTTGTGAACACTTGATGTAGCCATACTATGTTATGCATACTGTACAAAGAAAGCTGGCATACTGCATGAGTATTTTATGAGTGCAGTCATTGAGAAGCTCAGCTTTGCAATTTTGGCAAAAATTTTAATTTTGTTTTGTCAACTAATATAGCACTATGAAATATTTAATTGACACGTGAAGAAAATATATATTATTAGTGTACTACTTTATGATACCATGACAGGTATTTTTAATAGCTTATTCTTTCATAATGGGATGGTTTTGTATTTAGGATCCATTCTGTAATATCATTATTTTTTAAAGTACAATATATTATTAGGACAAAAGTCAATGGACTAAAAGTTTGCTTGATATTTTAAGAAACTACAAAAATATTAAATTAACATTTTAAAAAACAGGCGTATGATAGATAGTAAAGAGAGCTAATTGCTGAACCACATCTCAGAACATTTGAAGGCCCTGAGCCTGAAAACAATTACATATATCCTTAATTTTACATACTAGTCCGATTGTGTAAAGCTAGGCACATGCTTAAATAGCTTACTGTGATGATTTGGAGAATCAGTTTATGTACTGGACCTGAGTTACTGTGCTGGCTAAGATTTAGGCTTGGAAAGGCACATCCATAGACAGCCTCTAAAGGGTGTATTTCACCCAAATTCATGAAGCGGTCCATATTTTTCACCAATATCCAGTTGCATTTCTGGCTGCACTTTTCCCGTCACCTCCTTCTCTATGCATTCCCTATCCGTGGCCTCACAAAGTCCCGGGACGTCCTGGTCAACCTCCTCCTCGCCCAGGCTAAAATGGCCATCTGCGCAACCAGGGAAAGGAGCTTGGCCGATGGGGACTCCTGTGACTGTGGGGCTTGTTTCCGATCCTTAGTCCGTTCACGCATCCGGGCAGAGTTTCCCTGGGCAGCGTCCACTGGCTCCCTTGACGTCTTCAAGGAGCAGTGGGCGCTGTCCAGGGTTCTCTGCTCAGTGTCCCCATCAGGATCCCTTCTTATGACCCTTTGACCGCACTCCTGTCCCTGTTCTTTTATTAGTTGTCCCCTGGAATCAGTTGGGTTCTGAGGTCCTGTAGATCCTCCCCTTAGACTGGGGAGTGGGATCTGTTAGCAGTGGGCAGGCTTCCGCCCGCCCAGTTCCCTGAAACCCAACAGGTAAAAGGCAAGGTCCCCTGACCAAGTAAATGAGGTGGGGGGGTGCTTCTGCCCAGAGATTGGAGAAAAGTGAATGTGTTTTTTGGAGTCAGCACTAGCTACAGGAGGGGAACTCCTACTGTCTGCTCTTCCAGTAATAAATACCCATTCTGCTGTTACTAAGCTCATGCTTCTGTCATCATTACAGAGATTCTACCTGTTTTTATGCTAACCCAGGAATGAGACTGCAAGATCAAGTAACAGTACAATTTATGAATTCTGGTTGATGCTATGAAATTGTTATGAACTTATTATATCCTTGAATACATCACTGGATGTGGAGACAGCCATCTGTTATCAGGGCTGTAGAACCAGCTACAGACCAGAGACAATGGTAGGTCATTAGACCTTTATTGGTTGCTTGTTCAGGTGGAAACACTTTGAGATAATAGTTTGGCTGAAAGCCCAGGGAAACCAACGCAACTAAGTTTTTCTGTAGGGTACTGGGGAAGTGGAGAGTGGACAATTCCTAGCAGCAGAACAAAGAAATAGGAATGAAAAGCAGAAGCTTAAAGAAGACTCAGAAACACAGGAAGCTTTTGTAGAAAAGAGGATGAGGCAGGCATGCTTTCATAGCATGGGTCCATGTTTAACTATGAAACCAGCCAAGGTGAAAGGAAGCTGACTTGGAGCAGAAAGAGGGACAGACTCCATGATTCTCAAGAGAAAAGATGCAGAAGGGGGGATCCTGGACACCTCAGATAGTTCTGCTAAGGCCAAAGAACTCTGCAGAGTGATGAGGAAACTGAAGCAAGCAAATGCATACAGTTGTCTATATTACTTTGCCTAGATCTGTGATCTCTCATTTTATCTAAGTAAAATGCAATGGTGTTTTAGAATTCTGTGCAAAGTCTGTGTGTTCATGTTTGCCTCATTATCACATGCCCCTGAAAAGATGAACTGTAAACCCAGAGTGCCCACACCGCTGGAGTTCTGGGGGAGGGTGTGCTTAAGCTACAGAACAGTCTGAGGGGTCAGCACTGATCCTAGGGGCTAGGCAGTTGGACTATATGGCCCCAGCTTTCAGAAGGGGATGCAAGACAGAGGATCTGTACTCCGACAGTGTGCCTAGAGATCCCAATCAAAGCAGTGCCTGGATCTGTTCAGACTCAAAAGGCTTAAACCACATGGGGCCCAGTGAGGTGGGCCCCAAACACAGCAGATTGATGAGTATCAAGCCAGGGAGAGCTCTACTAGCGCTGTGTGTATGCTACCTATTGATTCAGGGCCTTGATAAAGTGGATGAGAAAAGAGTAGTGATGGGAATAGGAAATACCAGCCAGGAGCTGAGTCTTAATTTCAGTTTGTGGCTGCAAATTTCTTTGCCTTTGTGTAAGCTGCTTTTTGAACTCCCCAAATTGGCAAGTATATCAGTGGCTTTTGTCAACTGTAGAGGGCAGAGGTAAGGCTACCGTATACTTCATTCTCGCCATGGGGAAACATTATAAGGCCAGTAGTATTCATGACACTGCACTAGCGGACAGAAGTAAGTGTGCATGATGTTGAGAGAGGCTTCCTAGGACTAAGTTCAAGGATGATAACATCAGGCAGCTCTGGGGTGGTTTGTCCAGAGTAGAAGAAATGGTCAAGTATAGACTAGGTGTAGCCATCTAGTGTTCAGTTAGCCTGCCCTATATGCAACTTTTCCCTTAATGAGGATGTGGTCTGAGGGTCTCTCCTACTGTAGGTATCTCCACAGTGCTCTATATCATCTGTATTTCTAGGTTTTCAAAGGCTTACATATCAGTGCAATTGATGTTCTGAAAAGTGTGAGAAAGTGCTTTTCAACCATAACAGGAGTGCTGATTTGAAGTTGTGCTGGCATAGAAAGAAATGGGCTTGCAAGGAAGGAGTTAGGTACTGTTCCCGGTCCTCATTGCCATCGTAATGGGGCCAGAGTTGAGAATGTGCAGCTGTCCTGTTGGGCAGCATGAGTCACCTTAAATCCACATGTTTTGGTTTTCTAAAGTTTCTGAACACTTGGGTTTGGCCGTACTGTTTACATCTGTGCTAAGTGAGCACGTCAAATGCTGCCATTGTGATCTATGGCATTTTATACCCACTTTGTGTGGATGTAAATGACAACACAAGGTTCAAGGCAGTGGAGAATCAGGCCCGTATTCTAGAACTTGGGGCTGTATCACCTCCCCACCTCCATTCTTCCAAGTATCTCTCTTTAGTGCAGCTCAACACTGGCAGCAAGTTTGTGATTTCACTGTGTGAAATCCTCTCCTTTCTGCATGTCATGGCATTTCACTTTTGTTGGTGGACCGTTTAAGCATGTGCACCCAAGGTTCTGGCATGCAGTAATAACTTGCTCTTAGTGCTCAGCAGGCTTTTTGTGATGTTGGATAATCAAATGTTGGATGGTGTGTGGAGGATTACAGGCTTTGTGAGCTTAACTTTGTGTAACTTTAGCATTTGTCTTCCCTTAAAATTATGAGGGTAGTCTTGGCTTTTTGTAGCTCAGTTACATGTTTGTAAATGGAGGCAATGTGGTCTATGGATTACAACGGAACTGTAAATTGGGGTGCTGAGTTCTTTGTTTTCTTGTTTATATTTGTTGTCATAATTGTATGAGTCCTAAAATTTCTAAGAAGTTAAACCATGTTAATTAGATTTAAAAGACAATGATTATTTAATTATTTTAAAGAAAAAACAGATCTGAGAAGACATTACTCAGTGATAGGATAGTTCTGTTGAACTCATCATATGGGACACACTTATAACAGGACATTCTAGATCTGCGTGCTGCCCATTTATACCAAAAGGATGGTGAATCAAAAGTTGTCCTACACGGCTGGATCTTGTCATGAATTAACTGTCTAGATTAAAGCAAGAATATTCTCAATAGGGTATTTGCTTGTGTGCTTCTCCTATATGTATAAAATTCAACCCTGTGAATTTCTAGTCTTACATTACAGCAGACTGCCTATTAATTATGCTCACCGTAATGCTGTAAGTCCGACTTCTTTGCTATAAAAGTTCTGGGTATTTTTAAAGAAGTAGATAAGCAAAATTGATTGAATTTTATTTTTGGAAGGGGATGGATGGTGGAAGATGTAAATAATGAGGAAAAAACAGAAATGAGCTCAAGCTGCATATTGTGGGGGTGTCCATATCTGGGGTTGTTGACATGTCAATGGAATGTTGTACAGACAATGGTAGGAGGGAGAGGTAAGGCTGTACGTACAACTTCTCTGCCACTCCACTCCTTACAGAAGGGGTTGAATTCTGATTCAGTGTTGTATCAAATCTGCTCTTCAAAATCAAACATTTTTACCCACTTGAACATTCCTGAAAATGGTGCTAATGTAGACAGGGCTATAGGCCTCAAGGTCCTTTTGGCTCCTCAGGATTTTACTACTTTAAACCTGGGCAGTAGGGGGTGGAATTTTAAAAAGAAAAAGTAGTCATCATGATTTTAATAACTGCAAATTGGCTAGCATGTCCTGACCTGTGTGTTTATGGCAGATACTCACACAGCGGGAACTTGTGCCAGTGAATCAGGTGCTTTATTTCGTAATATCTGTTGCATAAAAGGCTGCATACATAGTAAGTTTGCTATAGGGTCCCAAGCACCCCTGGATCAGCAGGTATAGCCTTAGTAGCAATATTGTGTGTAGTGTTGTATCTAGTTATTAATTGGCTTAACTAAGGTTTTAATGAGAGCATAGATTTACCCTAACAGGAACTATGTTGGGTTATTCTTATTATTTAGATACATTGCTTAATTTCTTTCTCTTCCTCTGCTGTTATTTGGAGTTCAACCCTTCTAGAGAGTGAGGGGAACACTGCCTTGTAGGGCTCTTCATTTTGATTCACTCCAGTTCTTACCCATGTGGGTGGATGTAATAATTTCCACACTCTACTTGAGTAGCAGTGATAAGCGGTGTTGAGGAATGTTTAACAAAATATATGGGGAAATAATTAAATTCAACATCTGCAATACATGGATGCCTAAATGATATTTGATGACTGGATAAAACAAACATTTTTAGCAGGGAAATATGTTTAGGACCTGCGAGGCTTTTACTTTTTTTTCAATTGCTTTATTGCGATAAAGGCCAAATATTGTACCTGTTTTGCCCAGTGACTAGAACACTTCATCTGGGATATGGGAAATCTGGATTCAATTACCCCTCTGCCTGCAGGGGAGAAAAAATTTGAACAAGGGTTGCGCACATCTCTCAAGGGAGTGCTCTATCCACTGTGTATGGGACATTTTTGGTGTAGGGCTCCCTCAGTTTCTCATGCTGAAGCTGTTCCAGTTTGAACAAATAATTAAATAGTCATCGGAGCAGGGAGTCTGGACCCTGGGTCTCCCCACATCTCTCTTTCTCAGTATTGTATTTACCCAAAGCGGAACACCTTCAGCCAGAGAAATCACAGGAGATTAGAGCAAGGAAGCAGTTCACATGCCCAGAGGCAGAAATTTGGACACTTAGGGAATTTTTACAGTGAAAAATTTAGGAGCTGAGTGAGATTAGGTGCCTATATGGTTATGTGGCAGCTGAGCTGGATTTTGTGGATTGCAGTGGAGAGTAAATCAGTGATTTAGTGTCCCTTTGTGTATCTGGGCTTTAATTTCGCTGACCCTCAATTCCCCATCTGTAAAATGGAGATGATACCACTCCCCTACCTCATAGAGGTGTTGTGAGGTTAAATACAGTAAAGATCATGCAAGGCCCAGATTCTACCATGATGGGGCTATGTAAATACCTGAGACAGAAAGAGATTCTCCTTACAGGCCTTGTCCACAGAAAAAAGTGGTACTAATTTGAAAATAGATTTAGTTCAGTTGCTGTAAGTACTCCACTCACCTTTGCTTGTGGTTGAAAAGTGTGCCTTATTGTAGCAATTTAGGCTTCATGTTACTACAGTGACTTTAACCGAGGTCTGGGCCACACAGAAAGCAGCACCAATTTGGCTTAAAATCTTTAGTTAATTTAATTAAACTGGTGCAACTTTGTGAATGTGTAACTCACTGGTCAGCATATGCTATAAGTCCCCTTTTATGCCCATCAATAGAGGGTACAAACTGTGGCAAACTTTAGTTCAAGTGGTTAGCAGCTTGTGATTTTTAGCTCTGAACGTCCCTGGTTCAATCCCTAGTGTGTTTGTTACCTGTGAGGGTGGCCATCACAACTGGATACTCATATTGGTTAAAAACAGCCTTATCTGTTTAAACCAATATAAGAGTGTCCATATAGGAGGTTAAATTGGTTAATTAAATTTCTTTTAAACTGATTTAAGTTGAACTTTATATGTGTAGACAAAATTAGAGTTACTCTTGGTAAACACAGATATAAAAGGAACTAGCCACTAAGGGTTCTTATAATTAGCTGCTATCAGTCCACCAGCTGACTGGCGTTTGCTCTAAATTAGCTATTAAAACCAGCTGTACAGCAAGGTTAGCTGGACACACATCATCTTCAATATAACCTCAATCCCCTACTAAAGGCTTTACCCTGTAACCACTAAGGGAAGAAGGGGCCCTTTAAAGAATTTTAATGATTTAATATTTAGCCCAATATCTTATTTAAAATGTGTAAACTAAGCAGCTTTGCAAGGAATGGGAGGAGAGCTTCTAAACAATGATTTTATAGTTATGTTTCCGGGGCAAACGTGACTGCATAGTTTCCCTAAACCTACCAGTTTAATCCATTTAGTTGTAACAAAATGTTCAAATTCAAGTTCTCTAATCTCATTTCTAACACTGATCTTATTATCACTTCTAAGGCAAAGTGGCTTGGTGGGGTTGGCTGGGACAGGACCTTCATAAAGGCACTCCTCTCAGATCCAACAAGGCACACATCAGCCTGAGGAAACTTTCACACCAGTCCAGTTCATTATTGCCTAGTTTTCAGATGCTTTCTTACCATGAAAACAATGAAGAGTCCAGTGGCACCTTAAAGACTAACATTTATTTGGGCATAAGATTTCATGGGTAAAAACCTCACTTCTTCAGCTGTATGGAGTGAAAATTACAGAAGGGAGTTACCTTACAAGTGGAGACCCAGTGTTAATAAGGCCAATTCAGTCAGGGTGGATGGGATCCACTCCCAATAATTGATGAGGTGTCAATACCAAGAGAAGGAAAATTGCTTTTGTAGCGAGCCAGCCACTTTTGTAGCCAACCACTTTTTGTAGTGAGAACAGCTCCTAGCTAAAACCTCTCCAGCACATCATCAATGATCTACAACCTATCTGGAAAACAATGCCTCACTCTCACAGACCTTGGGAGGCAGGCCAGTCCTCGCTTACAGACAGCCTCCCAACTTGAAGCAAATGCTCACTAGCAACTACACACCACACCACAGAAACACAAACCCAGGAACCAATCCCTTTAACAAACCCTGTTGCCTACTCTGTCCCCATATCTACTGTAGTGACACCATCAGAGGACACAACCACATCAGCTACACCATCAGAGGCTCATTCACCTGCACATCTACTAACATGATATATGCCATCATGTGCCAGCAATGCCCCTCTGCCCTGTACATTGGCCAAACCGGACAGTCTCTACATAAAAGGATAAATGGACACAAATCAGACATCAGGAATGGTAACATAAAAAGCCGGTAGAAGAACACTTCAATCTCCCTGGACATTCAATAATCGATTTAAAAGTAGCCATCCTGCATCAAAAACTTCAAAAACAGACTTCAAAGAGAAACTGCATAACTACAAATCATTTGCAAACTTAACACCATTAATTTGGGCTTGAATAGTGACTGGGAGTGGCTGGCTCACTACAGAAGCAATTTTCCCTCTCTTGGTATTGACACCTCCTCCTCAATTATTGCGAGTGGACCACATCCACCCTGACTGAATAGGCCTTGTCAACACTGGGTCTCCACCTTTAAGGTAACTCCTTTCTGTAATTTTCACTCCATGCATCTGAAGAAGTGGGTTTTTTACCCACGAAAACTTATGCCCAAATAAATCTGTTAGTCTTTAAGTTGACACCAGATTCCTCATTGTTTTTGTGGATACAGACTAACAGGGCCATCCCTCTGTTTCTTACTATGGTGACTAATTACTGAGATGGCTTGTGTCAAAACTAGCATGGGCTCCCTTCAGTACATCACCTCTGATGTCATCATGCAATGCATGAGTCCCACCTAAGCCAGGGCAGCTGAAATAATGGGAAAAGGATGTGTGAATTTTCAAGTGATCTAAGATGTGTGGTTGGGAGCAAATTCGGAGGGGATCAAAAGTAAGCCTGGAAAGGGATGGGGAAGATTACAGGGAGCACAGATAGATGTAGCAGGCCAGGGTGGTGGTAGTTGGACAAGGCTGAAGCTTGCAAAAAGGTGATTCAGAATTTACTCCTTTTCTGGAGGTTTTGGCAAGTGAGGGGCTGGAATCTGCTGATGGTCCAAGAGGACTAGCAATTGGGTTTTATTATACTGCATAATATATACACTAACTCCTCACTTAGTCATCCCACTTAACGTTGTTTCATTGTTACGTTGCTGATCAGTTAGGGAGCATACTCATTTAAAGTTGTGCAATGCTCCACTCTTACATTGTTTGGCTGCCTGCTTTCTCCACAGTTGGCAACCTCCCTATGGCCCCCTCCCCGCAGTGCCTCCTGCCCGCCGGCAGACTCTGCAGATCAGCGACTTCCCTCTCCTCCTCCCCCAACCTCCTTCCCACAGCAATCAGCTGGCTTGTGGCATTTTGGAGGCAGGAGGGGGGAGGAACGAGGACTTGGCACACAGGCTCCCCCTCCCTTCCCTGCCTCCCAAACACAGCAAGCCAGCTGATTGCTCCAGGCAGGAAGGAGCGGGGAGGAGCGAGGACTCGGTGCACCTCCACTCCCTCCCCTGCGTCCTGCCGGTGGCAATCAGCTGGCTTGCCGTATTGGGGAGGGAGGGGCAGCCTGCGCGCCGAGTCCTTACTCCTCCTCCCTCCCTCCTGCCTACAAAATGCCGCAAGCCAGCTGATTGCCGCCAGCAGGAGGCAGGGGAGGGAGTGGAAGTGCGCTGAGTCCTCACTCCTCCCGCCTCCCTCCTGCCTAGGGCAATCAGCTGGCTTGCGGTGTTTTGGAAGCGTGGGGGGCGGGGAGGAGTGTGGACTCAGCATGCAGGTTCTCCCTGCCTCTCGAACACGGCAAGCTAGCTGATTGCCGCGGCCAGAAGGGAGGGGGGAGGAGCAAGGACTCAGCACGCCTCCCCCCTCCCTCTCCTCTGCGGCAGTTAGCTGGTTTAGCGTTTAGAAGGGAAGGGAGGGGAGGGAGAGGGGAGGAGCCAGGACACAGCGAGCGAAGTAAAGGGGGAGGAGATGGGCGGGAGAAGAGGCGGGTGAAGGGTGGGGGCTTGGGGCTGAAGGTCAAACCCCCCACCTTTCGTGCTTGCAGAGTAGGGGAAGCTGCCTTGGAACCTAACCCCCGCCCCCATTTACATTAATTCTTATGGGGAAATTGGATTCGCTTAACATCATTTCACTTGAAGTCGCATTTTTCAGGAACATAACTACAACATTAAGTGAGAAGTTACTGTATATGTGGTGCAAGGAGAAAAAAAACTGATTTGCTAAGCCTGGAGCTTCAGGCAGTATCAAAGAAGTAATAAAAGATGAGTTCTAGTGGATGGAGGAAGTAGGCTGAAAAGGGAGCTGAAGTTCTCCTTCTTACTCATGCAGATCTTCTCCCTCCATAAGCTTTGAAGTCCATTCTGCTCCTGCTTTTCAGTAGGGAGTCATTGCTGTTGAAGGGGAAATAAGTAAGTAGACACAGTCATAAGCAGAACAGCTGCACCCACAAACCAATGGCAGTGGTAAACCCTTCAGCACCACCTTAGGACACTCCATCTATCTGTTACCTTCAGCTAACAAAATGCCTTTTTACAGGAAAGGCTTGGCTAGTGCTATTGTTACAAGGTAACAGTTCCTTTATGGTCAGGCCTTCAGAGAGCAAGTGGCTGGGAAGGAGCAAGGCCTGCTTCAGAAGTAGGACATAAGAGTATATAGTGTGAAGGTGTGTGAAGTAGCAGAGTTGGAGAGAAGAGCAGTGTGTTAAATGGCTCTTGAATGACAAGGATGCCAGGATTTGGGTAGAACCTATGCTGGGTTTGCTGTGTAAAGGGAGCCAGAGAAAGGGGGCTTAGGGAGGTTGGAGATGCCTTAACAAAAAAAGGGCCTAACCCAAGACAGGTGTTATGGGCAGGGAAAAAGTTGGAGCAGGGCCATCTTGAGCTCAGGATAGAATACTTATGACTCCAGGTCCTGGGGCTGGAACTTAAAGTAGAGGCAGTACCTATGGGGAGCCTGTGATGCCACATGGAGTGGTAGTGCAGTGGATTCTGCACTTAAGGGGAAAGGATAGATAATCTGAGGAAGGCAAAAGACTATTGAACCCTGTAATAGGGACTGTGGTCAGCCCTGGGGAGAACAAAAACATCTACATTGAGTGCCGAAGAACTTAGTTGCAGAAGGTCTGCTTATTTGGACTCTTGTATTTTTATTTTTTCCCTGCCCAGAAGCAGAAGACTTTGAATTGGCTGGAGAGCCAAAAGCATCCAAACACCTTGCCAGACTGAGGAGAACCATAATGGGCCAGCATCCAGAACTATCCAGGGGAGGTCTGCTACATCTTCACAAGCCTTAAGGCTGGGGTGCATGGAGGTGAGATAACAAAAGAGTATCTCTACCCTGCAACAAAACACCCATGACTGGCCCACGTCCACTGACTCGGGTTCGCACTGTGTGGCTACAAGATTGCAGCATAGATGTCTGAGGTTGGATGTCTGAGTATGGACATCTACGCTGCTATTTTACAGCCTCGCAGCCCGAGCCTCTGAGCCCAGATTAGCTGACGTGGGCCAGCCCTGGGTATTTTATGGCAGTGTAGCTCATTTCAGTCTCTGAGTGTGTCTTACTTACGGGGTTATTCCCCTGCCACAGCAGCTCACAAGTGTGGACTAGGTGTTGGTCCTATTACCATGCCTGTAGTTTAGTATGCCTTTAAATAGCTTGTGAACCATCTAGTGGCACTTAGACTGTATATATCTAACTAGGCCTTACTTGTATATATTTAGTAAACGTGATTATCTGGGACCCAACTGTGGCCCTGCGGCAGTTTCTTATTGTCATTTTCATGTAACAAGCAAAAGTTGCAACAATCCCCTTTTTTTAGTGAGCTAGTCAGCATTCAGGATGATTCACCCAGTGTATGGCCAGTTCATATGGGAGCTTGCTTGACCCTTATTAGTGTGTAAACCAGGTACACTATTTGGCCCTTATCCCAATAAAGCAATTGGGGGGGGGGGAGGAGAGAAAAAGTCTAGCAGATCCCAAACATATTTCCCTGCTAAAAATGTTCATTTTATCCAGTCATCAAATATCATTTAGGCATACCCAGTGGATCCCTTCTAAACAATGTTAGTGGTAACTTCTTTTTTAGGTACATTATACTAAGTGTAATTAGCTGTCATGATAAACACACTTTTGTCTTGGAGTCTGGAAAACTGGATGTTAAAATTTCACTGCCCATTCAAGACACTATCCATTATAGTAAAAATCATCAGATATCATGGTAATTAGTGATCTCCTAGAAACCTAGACAAGTTATTAACAAAACAGAACTTAGATATGTTATTTATCAACATCAGATGACCAAAGACCTCTGGTCACCTAATCACACTTTAATAAGGAACCATTACATACTAAAGACAGCACACCCAAACAGACTATAGAACCTGAGCACTGCATTGATTTTGGTTTTTTTTGCTCAGATATTACAATAATGAGAAAGCTAGAAATGCCTTTAAATAAAACCCACTTACCAGTCTTCTGGAGTCTGCATAGTTCCGAAATCCAGGCTTTTTTGCGTTAGGCAGAACTAGGTGCTACAGCCTGTGGCACTTTGCATTGTGTAGCATTGAAGCCCTTAACTGGGTATCCTTCATTTGCTGATAGGCCTGAGTTACAGATGTTTGCCTTTCTGACCTGTCCTATTGATTTGTAAGAGGTGGTGAGGCAGCAAGCAGCATGTGCATCGACTTCCATCAGTGCTCCTAACTGGAGTGGCTCCAAGGATGAGATGTACCTGGAATCTCTTCACATGATCCAGTGTTTAAGCTATAGCTTAGGGTTTTCTAACAAGATGGCTGAATCAGAATAGCAGGAAGGGAGCTACATAGGGTAATCCAGATGGGTTTTTGGGAAAATGTACATCCCTGTTATACCAAAGGCTATATCTACACTTGGAATGGGGTTATGATTCCCACCTTGTGCGCACGTTCACACTAGCTCTCATTGAACTAGCACACTAATAATAGTTGTGTGGCTGCGGTAGCACGGGCAGCGACAACTGCCAGCACAGGCTATCTGCCCTGAGTACAAACACATGTGAACCTGTGGGTCTGTACTTGGTGTGGCAAGCCTGTTCCATCTATCACCACTGCCTGTGCTACAGTGGCTGCACTATTATTTTGGCATGGTAGCTTGAGGAGAGTTAGCATGAGTATGTCTACGTGAGTTGGGAATCACAATCCTAGCTCCAGCTATAGATATAGCCAAAGAGAGAGATGTGAGGTGACCTGTTACTCTCTTGCAGCTATTGGCATACATGCTGTATTGCAGGTAACAGGTGCTGCCCTGTGAGGTGAGTTTTAAAAATAAAGGTCTGTAAAAATCTAGGGAGTTCATAGAAATGCTGCCTTTCTTGGGTGCCAGAATCCCCAAATGCCATCTGTGCCGCTGCCCAAACCGCCAGCATCCCCTATTACGATTTCTGTAACACAGTTATGAATTGTCAGTACAAAAATCTGTGTGTGACACATTGAAAATTGGGGGCACAATGAACTTGAGTTCAACGTTACAATAAATAACACCATGAATACTATAATGCACAAATTAAGCACAGGCACGTAAGTACAACTACTTTGTTTCATCAAATTATGTTTTTATTAACATTATACATTTTTAACAATTACTGTAATATACAAACAAAAAATATATCTAGGTTTAAGGTGTGCGAGAACATATTTTGAGAACCAAAGAGGTGCAGGCTGCAGTAAAGGTTAAGAACCACTGCTCTAGTGAAAGCATTATGTGTTCTTGTATTTAATAAACCACAATTTGAATTTATCTGAAGCTGCCTGAGAATTTCCAGTCTGATGCACAAAGGTTCCACAGAAAGCTAAAAGACTTGGCCACAGGGTGTAGGTTAAACCTTCTGCAGAATACAGGCACCTGGCTTTTATTCAGAGCTGGCAATACCTCTCAAGGAATGCCATGTGCCTGTCACAAATAAGACACCACAGCAGCTGAGCCTGGGGCCCCCATTGTGGTAGGCACTGTACAAACCAATAGCGAGAGACAGCCCAAGTCCTGAAGAGGCTGCAGTCTAAACTGGCAAAGAGTGAGAGGGGAATCAGAGGTGCAGAGGTGAAGTGATGTGCCCAAGGTCTCACACAAGGTCAGTGGCAGAGCCAGGAAGTGAATCTAGGGCTCATTAGTCGTAGTTTAGTATCCTAGCTATTAGACCACACTGCCCTCCCTTTAATGGTCATGTCCTTCAAGTCATTTATGTGCTGGACAGACAGAATTGGTCCTTCTCCAGTTTCCTGTCATGTACCATTCACTTCTTTCTCTAGTCATGGAAACCTTACACCTCTGATGTACTTACATAAGCTTCATGCATTGATGCTCTACATCACCATGTCAAAATCCTTTCAGATTGTCCTGTGTGTCTTCCATCTTAGAAAATTTCCCCTTAAGGGACTGTGACACTGGTGAATTCTCAACTTCATGGTTTTCTTGATGTCTGTGAACTCCTTGTTTCCTGGGTTTTGTTAATACCAAGGTCAGATTTACTGATCTAGAACTTCCAGGCTCATTCCTATCTCAATTTCTTAAAGACAGAGTTTATGTTTTTCTTATGGTTCAGTCCTTCACTACCTTTCCCCTCTCTTCTCCAAATAGCAAAAGAAAAATTGTTTTGGGCTATGAATCACTTTGGTCTTTGAGATTGTGATCCAGCTGGTGCTAGACATGTGCCTACCTTCACTCATTTCTGATGGATATTCTCATTCTGAGAAGGCTGCTTTATTTGCCTGTTTTACAGTTTCTTTTTCTGGTGGGAAGTTTGTTTGTATTGCTTTTTAAATAATTCCTTACCCTCTTTTATTCAGGAGGAGCTCAGTGTTAAAATCCACTCTTGCTGGGACATGAATCAAAGACACTTGAAATAACAACATTTACATGAAGATTTTCAAAGAGGTTTAAGGGAGTTAGGCACTCAACTCCCATTGTCTTAACTCCCTTTGAAAATCACAATCTCTGTTCTTCTCTAATACCTTCCAGTTGAGGATATTAAAGCGCCTTGAAAAACCATGAACTAATTAAACCTCACAACACCCAGATGTCAACTATCACTGCAGTGCAGCCACTTCTGAGCTGAAATGTGGCCGCTGTTTAATGCTACATGATGATTTAAGGCTGAAAATGAAAAGAGTATGATATCCAATTAAATTACAAGTAGAATTTAGGTGAACTGGATGTAGTGATGTAATTTGACCAGTATACTGGGATTAACATGGTTTCTCTTATAAGAATCCCTATCTGATCTTAAATTATCACAATTTAACATCTCATCTGAAAGATGGCGCATCCAGCAGTGCAAAACGCCTCATTATGCTGAGACATTGGTTCACTATTGCTCCTTCCTTCAGCAGCTGTGAGTTCCAGATGTCTCTCATCCAAGTTCTCTCCTACTTGGTGAGATCAAAAAGGATTATAGTATAAGGCGATACAGGAGCAGAATAAAAAAGAAGCAGCCCTTCAATTCTCAGTTAAAGATAATACAAAGAGGAGAGCAGCTGAAGAAAAGAGGAGAGCAGGCAAATGGACAAATTAATCTAGACATAACTCTCTCTGAACTATTTACCATGATGTAAAAACAGACTTGAGGGGAAACCCTTACTTATTCTTATGCCATCATCCCCTTTACATGTAGGGTGTATATTGATTATCGTGACCTGGTTACCTCTAGAAAAACAAATTTCACATGACCAATCTAAACTGACAGTCCTAAACCTAAATTATAATATTTTAATAGCTAACATGATTAAATAAGTGAGGGAAAAAAACAAACTGAAAAAATTACCTTATTGCTGCTGCTTCTCAAGAAAAATGAAGGTGGTTTCCAGATCTGGAAATAGTATACATCATGTGCCCGTTAGCTCCCTGACCAGATTGCCTGCAGGTCAGCAGTTTGGTTCATACTTTTGTGTAAGTGTAGCATAGGAGTACAGTATCTAGATATGCCAAGTAGATCATAACGCCAACTTCCTGCAAAGACAGGAAATAGTCACCTAAGGGCATGTTATGAAGCAGAGAGATTGAAAGCTTTTGTTGTTGTTCTGGCCCCCACTTTCCCTTTTAAAATTCAGACAAAAAAAGAAATATTTGCCTCAGTATTGAGATCTGTGGCCAAGGTAGAATTTTATACCAGATTTAAATTATGAAACATTAAAAATATAGTTTTGTTTTTTCATGGTGGTGGTGGTAGGTTTTTTCCCACCAGGTAGCAAAAGAACAAAGCAGAGACTTTAAAAAAAAAAAAAAAAAAGGCCAAAAGGGACTTCTAGCTTTATGGGTTCATCTAGTCTTAATATAGAGTAGTGGTTCTCAAACTTTTTTTTTCACAGACCACTTGAAAATTGCCGAGGGTCTTGGTGGACCACTTAATGATCTTTCCAAAGGTTGTTTGTACTGTTAGTTAACTATTGTGAAGCGCTTTGGATAAAAGCGCTATATAAGAAAACCTTAATAATAATTAACTTTTTTTGTTGTTCCACAAATAAAAGCACACAACTCATATTTTAATATCAGGAGTCTTACCTTTCTAATGTGATGGATGTGCCCTCTCTCCCCTGCCACAGCAGCCCCTAAGCTGGGGCTGGGAAGCAGGGGGGGTCTTCCCCACCATGGCAGCCCCAAGACTGGGGCTGGGAAGGAGGAGGGGTTTCTCCCTCTCTCTGCCCACCACAGCAAGCCCCGAGCTGGGGCTGGGAAGGAAGGCCGTCTGTCCCTGGCAGTCGCAGCCTTGGAGCTGGGGAAAGTTGCTTCTTTCTCTGGCTGCCGCAGCCCTGCATGTCCCAAATTCCCCCAAACCCCTCTTCTCACCCCAATACCCCCTCCCACTTACCTCCTACTCCTCTCAAGGCCACCACCTCATCTTACATGTGTGTTTTCTCCAGGGTCCAGGCACCTAATCAGTGGAGCTGCAGAGGCGTGGCTCCGTTAATAGGTGGGTGGCCCTTCATTCTCTAATGTGCAGCTGCCCAGGCACACACCTTAGAGGGAATTATCCATGGACCACCTGAATGGAGCTCGCGGACCCCAGTTTGAGAACCTCTGATATAGAGCGTAAAACTGAAGATTAATCGGATAATCAATTTTTAAAAATCTTACACTTTGAATAGGAGCTTAAGAACTGCACATAAGTTCTGATGAGATCAGGGAAAGAAGTCTTCATTCCCTGTGTTTTCTGCAAGGAAAGAGAGAAGATTAATGACTCAGCCAAGGTCTCACCACAGGCCAGTGGCAGGGCCAGACAATTTTCCAATTAACTTTTTAGAATTCCATAAACTATCTGCACAAGTGATCATGCGCATTATTCTTCTTCTAGCACAAAGGTGGCCAAACTGTGGCTTGCAAGCCACACGCGGCTCTTTTACAATTAAATTGTGGCTTACAGAGTGCACACACCCCCTCCCTCTCTGTCTACCAGATTGAGGTGTGGGGAGCTCAGGGCTTCTGCCCTCAGGCAGGGTGATGGGGCTAGGGGCTTCTGCCAGAGACAACTGGTGCCAGAGGGGCACAATGTAAAAGCTTGTCCCTCCCAACAGCTTGTGTCATGCCTCCCCCCTTTACCTTCAGTGGCCCCTCCCTGCAGCTCCCAGGTGTTAGCCATGTAAAGAGGCAGCAGCAAACAGCTGGGAGCTGCAGGGAGGGGCCACTGAGGGTAAGGGGGGGACATGACTTAAGCTGTTGGGGGTCGTGGGGGAAGGTTGAGCTCTCCCTGCAGCTCCTGGCTGTTTGCAACTGCCTCTCCCCATGACCACAGCTCCCAACTTGCCGGCTCCAGTAGCTGCCATGTGGGAAGGGGGCCCAGTGGCACCAAGTGACCAAGCGGAGCCAGAAAATCCTGACAAAAATGTAACCTCATATGTGCCCCCCACACATCCCCTCTGGCTTCTTCCCAGTGGGGAGGGAAGTCTCGGGGCTTCAGCCCTGCGGGGCATGCCTGCCCGGGCTCGGGGCTTCAGCATGACTGTGTGTCAGCATTGACTGACAGAGACCACATTGACAAAGAGGATCATCACACAGACTTTGTGTAGAGGTTGGCTGCACATATTCCTTGGCCAGTTTGGAATTTGTTCAGCCGAGTCCACAAGTAACATGGCAAGTCAATCCCAGCAGTCAAACAGTTGGATCAGCAACTAGGAAACCATTCCAAACATTTCATAGTGCCATAGGATTGCTGCTGATCTGAGAGTTGAGACCACAATGGACGCATCAATATAAGTCATGTCCTGAGGCGACTGAAAATGTCCTTGCACGGTGGCAGACCTGGATTGGCCCATAGCTTTTCCATCAGTCTGGCTATAGATTCTCTGCAACAAATATATAGAGGGGCTATGTTGCTCAGAACTGCTTGCTATGGAATAGGAGTCAGGCACAGTGTGCCTGTGATAATATGTGTGGCCGAATTCAAGTCGACATCAATTCAGTGTGAAGTAAATGACACCACACAGGGGCACAGTGTTCCACTGAGGAATAGCACAACCGATATGCGAAGTATCTGTGCCCCAGGCCACACTGGCTAATTTGTTTATTAGATTATTCCTGGTCCTGGTTTTGGCAGCAGTCTTTTTTAGATGGTCAAGGTAAGTCAAAGAGCAGTCCAGTGTGACTCTAAGGTAAACCGGTTTTGCCTCGTGTTTGTCATTTTCCATTGAGGAAGATGTCTAACTCACGTTTAATGCTTGTGTTGTGGATGTGGAAGATGCTTGAAACTGTCTTGGTCTCACTTGGTTGAAGTTGAAGTTGCCAACTGCTATAGTAGTCTGCCATCTTGGCCAGGTCAGTGTTCAAGAATTCAGTGAAAGAGTGCAACTGGGTACCACAGCAGGTTTCATCTGCATAGGGAAACTTGTGTGACTGAGTCAGTGGCAGGCTATTTGTGTACAGATTGAACAGGGTGGGTGCAAACACGGTGCCTTTGGGTAAGCCATCGGATTGTCTTCTCCATCCACTTGTTCTATCTCCCATATGTACCCAAAAATGCTTGTCATGAAGTAGAAGTTCAGCAATGTCCACTACCCATACTGGGAGAGCTCTTGATAGTTTTATCAGAAGACTAGAGTGCCATACTGCGTTGTAAGTTGCTATCACCTTCCAGAAAATGGCTCCTGTCTTCAAGTTCTGTTGAAACCCATTTTTTTATATATGTAGCGAGGGCTAGAACTTGATTACATGTGCTTCAACCCTTCTGGCACCCAGCTTGGTTGACACCGAGAATTGCCTCCACTTCCGGAGATATACATTTGTAACCCTTCTGCCCCTCTGAGTTGGCAGCAACAAGGGCCAGGTTCAGTATCCAGGGTTCCGTTTCAATAACACAAGGCATAACCGGCTCGAGCCCCCACCCAGTGACCTGGGACACTTACATACCACACCCTCCTGGGCGCCTCTAGGAGGCAATACTTCCCCTCTCGCAAGCACGGAGTCTGAGTGTAGCGAAATCTTTTTAATAAAGGAAGGAATCAATGTGGCATCCCATTGGAGAAACACCACAAACAGAGTTATAACACAAACCATAACCACCCCCCCAAGTACATTTGGCAATGTCCTTTCCCCCTTAGGGTCTTAAGTCCAATCACTCCAAAGTCCAACAACCCAAAAGTCTCTGGTCAATGCCACCACAGAATTCAAGAGTCTATCTGTAGAGGTCCCTCCCCCCAGCCTGGGTGAAAGGGGCACCTTACGTGGTCCAGGGCCAACTGCCCTGCCTCTCCGTGGGTTCTGCCTCCACCTTCTCCACGAACTGCTCCGCCTTACCAGCCGCTCCACTCTGCTCCTCCGGCCGTCCTCACAAACTGCTCCGCTCCACCAGCTGCCTCGTGAGCTGCTCCAGTTGTCCCAGCAAACTGCTCGGCTCCGCTCGCTCTGTGGGCTGCTCCACACGCCCCACAGCTACTCCGCTCTGCCAGCCGCTCCACTCCACCAGCTGTCCTGTGGTCCGCTCCAGCCATCCCCATAAACTGCTCCACTCCGCCAGCTGCTCTGTTCCACAGTATAGCTTCAGGCTCCCCCACTAGTTAGCACAGTACTCAGTGCTCCCAGCTCAGTAATTTCAGCTCTTTTGTGATTTCAGCTCATTTGTGATCTCAGCACATAGTAGGGGAGCCCAGTGCTATTGCACCATTAGCCCAAAGTGAGTTCAGCTCAGCAACCTGTATCTAGAGTCTTAAGGGAATAAAAAAACAACTCTGACATTCCACAGTGGAGAGAGGAGGAGGTGCAACTGATGCTTCTAGCTCCACAAGGAGCCTGCACCACCAGGCACAAATACCTGTCCCCAACCTCTCTCCCTTCACAGGGTTTTGGAACCCATGTCCCTTGTCTAGCAAGTACCACCCAACTGAGGTTGAGTCATTTCTGTCACAAAGCAGTCCCACAGCTCGGCAGTCTGGGATGGGGTAGGCGTGCCTATGCAAATATTTGAGATTTCGCATTCCAGACATTCTTTCCACACTTCCCATACTTCACCACCAGATGTCAGGGTACAGCTCATCCTGACTCTGCTTACACATTGGAGGATAAACCACTCCAGGACTCTGAAGATGACAAACAGCAGAGAGACTGATTGGTAGCTTGCCGCATTGTATGGGTCCTTTCTGGGTTTTAGAAGGGTGGTCACTTTTGACATTCTCCAGATCTTTGGCAGGTTAGCCTCGTTGACAACCTGTATCAGGAATTTGGATAACCATCATGCGCATTGATCCACAGCCAGTGTGAAATTTTAAAACCCAGGCAAGTCAAATGTTAAAAGGTTCTTCACGTTTTAGTACAGTTAGGGCTCTATGCTTCAGCTCTTATCATGAATAAGGGCTGCAGTTTGGGGTTCTAAAGGAAGTCACACTAGCAAAGCTCTAAAGCAGCTCCCCTCTAAAGAGCTACTGATAACTGTACAATGCTTACCAAGCTTAGGCTCGATACAAAAGTCTGTCTGGACACCGATTAATAATAGACCCATTCCAAATCATTTGAAATTTCAAACAGCTGGTAACATTTTCACTCTTGAAATGTACAAAGTAAAAGGGCTTTTTAGGGCACTGATGAGATCATTCCTATTGTAGTCAATCTAACAATTGAAACCTCTCAGTATCGAAGTTTTGTAGCACTTTCTTCTTCACCATTTTACCATACAAAAGAGTTTCTAGATACTTCAGTACCAAGTAGGCCAGCCAAGGAAGCAGCTTCCATGTCAGTCACAATCAGTTCTCATATTTATTCTGCTGAACTGATTGGCAACCATAACTATACGCAAAATGCTCTGCTCCAAACTGGCTAAAGAGCATTATGCCAAAATTTCCTTTTCTTCCTCTCCAGAATTCTCACTGAATTTCAGTCAAAAGGGCAAACTTCCCAGAAAGCCATAAGCACTTTCAATTATCTATCTACTTATATGGCTCCCATCACCATAGTAGCTGGATGTCTTGCAGTTACCTCACAGTTGTGAGGTAAGACAGTACTATTAACCTTATTTTTCAGATGGAGAACTGAGACACAGAGAGTTGAAATGACCAGAGACCTACAAAGAAGCAGACCCAGGAATTAAGCCCAGATCCTCCAACTCCTAGTCCAACGCTGAAACCACACAATCTCCTTTCCTCTTTGAAATAAGAGCTGTTTCCAGTGCTGCTAGTACACTAATTTTTTTTAAAAATGCTCATATATGTATAGCTAAAGAACATTTACTTTGTACTAGATATTCCAATTTGATTGCTGTGCATGGATTCAGTTGGAACAAATACATGCCAGATTGTTGCATGAGCCCTTTGTGCTCGGAAACCTGATAGAAATACCCTAAAACTAGAACAGCTTTACCCTTGCCGTATTACTTGCCTTTGTGCATATATGTAGTGTCAATTTCCAAATCCACCAGGCAGAAATAGGTGACCTAGATTTTAGCTGTGGACATCTGGTAATTCTAACCCGTCCCTCCCCCAATCCTTTAACCCTTTCTTCCCTACCCTCATCCCACTGCATCTTAAAACTCTCACAACTCATAGAGAGAACTGCTATATAGCTTTTGGTGCTCCCTGATGAATGGTGGCAGCTCTGAGCCAATTGTTGGAGGTGTTTGCTTTTTTTTAAGCTTTTTGCTTGCGAAGTTCCTTCCTATGTTTCATGGAAAAGGTGCTTATCTTATTTAATGGGTAAATGTTACAAATACGTGCATAAAAAGTGCTGTGCATTTGCCACTAGGGGGCACCACAATCCCATCTGCCAAAGCCTTTGTGGAATCCAGTGCAAACGGGAGAGAAAAGCCAGATGGGATGTGCTCTGTTTTCCAGTTTCCTTTTTGTGCACATTGAGGTTAATGCCCATTTCTCCAGGCTATAATCCTGTCTGCCTTGCAGAGCCTCTGACTCCTGGCAGGGATGGAGTCTCAGAGCCAGCCCATTGGCATCTCTAGTGCTGCAGTGCCTCCATTGAAAGCACTGTCCTTGAGGCATGATGTAAGAAACTGTTACTGTTTATTGCCTCACACTGAGAAACTTGGATGTCCCAAAACTCAGAAGTGGAAAAGAAAGTAGCTTTGTTTGCCAATGATAACTACATCCACCGGGAACCACAAAGTGTTTACAGCACACTGCACCTTATCACCTTTCTTCCAACATGGGCCAAACACAGCAAGAACTGCTGAAAGTGGACACCGAATAGTGAGCTGAGAATAATACCTGAAGAGTATAGGAAGCAGACCAAAGCTTGGGTAGGGCTTGGTGAGAGCAGCCTGAGCAATTCAAACAAATGTTTGTGGCCTTGCACCACTTGTAGCTCATGGGCAAGCTCAGTTTCTCCATCCAGCAGGGGAGAGGGGAAGGAGAGACAATTAATTGCTTAGTTTTTCCTCCCTTCCAGTAGTTTACAGCTCTACAATTGCAAGGCCAGCTTTCTGTGAGAAAGAGGGGATTAGGCAGGGGATTTGGAGCAGGGCCGGCTCTAGCAATTTTGCCGCCTCAAGCACGGCGGCACGCCGTGGAGGGCGCTCTGCTGCTCGCCGGTCCTGCAGCTCCAGTGGAGCTGCAGCAGGCGTGTCTGTGGGAGGTCCACCGGAGCCACTGGACCAGCGGACCGTCCGCAGCCAGGCCTGCAGCAGCTCCACTGGAGCCGCCTGCCACCCTCCCAGCAACTGGCAGAGTGCCCCTCGCGGCATGCCGCCCCAAGCACGCGGTTGGCGCACTGTGGCCTGGAGCTGGCCCTGATTTGGAGGCTCGTGGACTGGGATGGATGGGGAGGGGAGAAGAGGCAGAACAGAGGTCACTGGCTGATATCTCCCACACCCTAGGGTGCCGTTTCTCAAATGCAGCCACCGTGGCCGTGTCCACCAAGGGGTTTCCCTGCGGTCATGGCAGTTTTCTGGGCAGTGGGGGTGGGGGAGCATCAGTCCTTCCCCTTTCTCCCTGTTGCTCCTGCATGCGCTGCCTCTCTGGAGAACACAGGTGGGACACGCAACGCTTAAGGAGCAAGGTGAGGGGGTGAGGGAGTGAGAAGGCGAATGGCCAGGCGAGCAGCAGGTGGGAGATGAGGCAAGCGGCGAGGCGAGCAGTGGGCAGGGGTGCCTGGCAGGAGAGTAAGGAGGTGAGCGGTGAGTCAGCAGCAAGGTGAGGAGGTGAGGGGGGAAGGCTGGCTGCGAGCAAGGGAGTGAGGACGCGAGCAGGGGGTGTGTGAGAGGAAGTGAGCAGTGAGGCAAGTGGTGGATGAGAGGGCGAGAAAGCAGGAGGTGAGTGGCAGGGGGGCCCTGGTGGAGGAGTAAAGAGGTGAGCGGCGAGCCAGCAGCGGGGTGAGGAGGGTGGGTGGGGGTTTGGCTGCAAGCAGGGGGGGAGTGAGGAGTCAAGTGGGGGCTGGACAGGGGGGTGAGGAGGCAAGTGGTGAGGTGAGTGGCGGGCGGGGGCTGGCAGAAGAGAAAGGAGGCGAGCAGTGAGCCAGCAGCAGGCTGAGGAGGGTGGGTGGTGGTCTGTCTGTGAGCGGGGAAGGGAGGATGTGAGCAACAGGCGGGCAAGGGGGTGAGTAGCGGCGGGGTGGGGAGGGTGAGGAGGTGAGCGGTGAGGTGAGTGGCGAAGGAATAAAGGGGCGAGCCAGTAGCAGGGTGACGAGGCAAGCAGGGGGGGTCTGGCAGTGAGCAGGGCAGTGAGGAGGTGAGCGGTGAGTCATCAGTGAGCAGGAATTCTCGTGATGGGCAGGAGGGTGTTTGTGGCAGGGGAGTGAGGAGGTGAGTGGCAGGTGCACGGGGAGCACATGGGAAGCACGTGAAGCCTCCCTTTGGGGAGGCTAGCCCCTGACTCCACCCCTTTCTGTCTGCACTCCCCCCAGCAGCTGGAGCCCCAGGACCCCCTGTGCCTGGAGCTACAAGTCCCCCACCCAGAGAAGCCCTGAACGATAACCCTGTGCCCCGTGGCTGGCCAAAGCCCCAAGACCTGGCCCCACACCTGCTTGGAGGAGTCCCAGGCTGACCAAAGCCCGAAGCACCCCCTGTACCTCATCCGGAGGAGCTCTGGACCGGATGAAACACCGTGCCCCCCAACCTTTCCAGAGGAGTTCCAGGCCAGCCACAGCCAGGCCTCCTCTCCTCTCCCCTTCCCTCCCCAGACTCAAGCCACCCAGATATGTTTTTCATTATTATTTGGACTTCTATTATGTCAAACATTTTAAAATTTACTTCAGAATTGTTATACAGACCACCACTTTTATCAAAAAAACAAAAGAAACAATAATTTAAAAGGCAAGAATGTGCAAAGCACCTTATTTGTGTTTCTATTCTGCCAGAGATAACTGTGCAGGATTTTTATTATTGAGTCTGAAAAAAAACCAACCCTAAACCTTACATAAATAAATTACAATGATTTGGATGTATATATGTCTAAGCAGAGTCTGAATGAGCTCTTCCCTGATGACTAGTGGTGAGCTGTGGAAAAAGATTTCAGGAGCTGATCTCATTTGCATGGACACACCCGCCCTGCCTAGGTGCTCAGCATGATGGGATTGCTTGCCCAAATGATCACTTGTCGCTGGTGTTGGTGTGACGTTCCCCTCTGGTGTTATCTGGACCCGTGATCTGCTAGGTCATGCCAATCCTTGAATCTGGGAGCCAGTCTTACCCTGCTCTGCTGTAAGAACCCCCACTTCTTGTAAGAACCCCCACTTGTTCCCGCACAGCCTCGAGCATGTAAGCTGCTCCCAGCTACATGAGTGAGCACTTTTGGCCAGCCGCTGCTTGGATTGTGCAACTGAATGACACTAGCCAATATATCTGGTCCCTGACACAACCCTGGGAACCTTCATCTTGCAGTGTCCAATTATGCCCGCTGCATGCTGCAAGCTTATGAGTTTGTCAATTTAACAAAGAAATTGATATGTACCAGGCTTCTTAGCCCAAGAGGAATTTCTGATGCGCTTCAAACCAAACACATGGCTTCAGGTAGAATAAACAAATTTATTAACTATAAAGATAGATTTTAAGTTATTATAAGTCAAAGCACAAGTAGTCAGATTTGGTCAAATGAAATAAAAGCAAAACACATTCTAAGCTGATCTTAACACTTTCAGTGTCCTTACAAACTTCAATGCTTCTCACCTTAAGCCAGGCTCTCCCTTTTGATCAGCGCTTCAGTTACTTGGTGGTGATGTCTGTAGATGGAGGTGGGAGAGAGAGAGGGAGCATGGCAAACGTCGCTCTCTTTTATCATGTTCTTTCTTCCCTCTTGGCTTTGCCCCCTACCCTTCAGAGTCAGATGAGCATTACCTCATCATAGTTCCAAACTGACCAAGGGAAGGAGGGTGACTCACTCAGGAGTTCAACAGATCCTTTGTTGCTGCTTAGGCCAATATCCTTTGTTCCTGTGAGGCTGGGCTCGGTTTGTCCCATATACGCCCCGATGAGGTGTGAACTACGCCTCTGCTCCTGGATAATTTTGCCTGGGCTTGTTTTAAGCCATGAGGACACATTTTCAGCCTCATAACTGTATACGTGAAATTACAACCTATAACATTACTCTAACAACAATGCTCAGTGCATCATGAGTCTTCCAAAGGTATCTAACATGACAAACTTTGCATTGGCTACTACACAGTCATATTAAAGGATGAACATGGGGGTGCAGGGTGTTCCCCCGAGATACAGAGTGTCACAGTTGGATCCTGAATCTTCTTGTTATTGGGGCAGCTGTAATAAAGGGTTGTTATCTTTGCTGTGTGAATCGAGGGCAGCAGAACAGTACCTGGCATACCCCAGTGGAGGGACTCACCCTCAACTCCTCCTTCCGTGCCCTTCCCCCAACAGGGAGGGAGGTGAACTCTACGGATGGACCTCTGAACTCTGGGGCTGCACTGGCCAAAGACAGCAATTGTGAGTGGGGTACAGAGAAGAGATGGGCACATTAAAGGGACTTTTGGGTTGCTGGACTTAAGAACCTGAAGGGAAAAGGACACTGCCCAGCTTACTTGGGGGTGGGTCTTTTGCTCATGGTTTATGTTTATGAACCCTAGTTGCGGTGTTTTCCCAAATTAATGCTGAGTTGCTTCCCTCCTTTTATTAAAAGTTTTTGCTACACTCAGACTCTGTGCTTGCGAGAGGGGAAGTATTGCCTCTTAGACGCTCCTGGGAGGTGGTGTGTAATTGTCCCAGGTCACAGAGTGGGGGCTCGAGCCGGTTTTGTGTTGTATTGTTGAAAAGGAACCCCTAGATACTGAACCTGGCCCTTGTTGCTGCTGGCTCCACCTGCCAGAAGGGTTACATATGTGCCTATTACTTTATTAACTTTAGGAAAAATAAATAATTTTAGGAAAAAGTGTCAGTGCGGCCATCAGCAAGAGTTGGTGGCTGCACTCTGAGGCCACCAAAAAAATTGTTGCGAGAACCCCTGCCCTAGGGCCAAAGAGCTGACTCTAGTCAAGAGGAAAGAAAGCTGAGAAGAAGGGAGAAGAACGGATGCTGATCTGAATATTGTGGAGCCTAACTCCTCTGAACCAAATCTCCAAACCTTTTGATGCTTACTTATCCCTAGTTTAGATCTATTGCTGTAGTCCCCCCAACCCACTTATCTCTGCTGCTTATGGGATGCTCCAGGCTGCCTAATTAACTTCCCCAGAAACTAAGGGAACAGAGACTTCTGAGAAAGCAAAGTTTCCTCCCCAAATCATGATGGGTCCATTTCAGCACTGGTGTAACTGCATCCATTTTCCCAGACTAGACTTGGGACCAATCACCTCATGCTAGTCCCTTCCAATACAATGTGCTGTGGTGAGCCTTTTCTTTCCCTAGCACTTTCAACACTTGGAGGTGCCACATGCAGAATCTCCTAAGATTAGTTAAGCTCACAGTATGTGGTTAGTGGTTACCAGAGGCCAGTGCCAGAGAAAAAAACCACTGCATTCAAAATGCTGCTGTTCCCAGTCCAGTTTCTGTTAAGGAAACCTCAAGGGCGGAGAGACATTTTACAGAGAGGCACCTACTTCTCTCCAGAGCTTTTCTATGTTGAGAAGAGAGTCTCTTAGCATTATCAGAATTATACCTTGATGCCCCCACATGATTCTATAACCATGTTGTCCCATTCATCCTCTCCAGCCCTCCCACCGCTGAGTTAGAACCCTTGAATGTGCACTGGCATGGGTTAGTCTTGTGCTAGGAATAGGTCCTTAACTGCAGTGTAACTCATTCAAGAGCTGGCTGGATTGTAACCAGATCCCTGGTTGTAGATGCAGGGTACATGGTGCCTCTAAAGCTTCAGCCTCGTGACACAATGCAGATCATAGATCTAAAGCCTGAAGGGATTGTTATAATCATTGAGCGTGATGTCCTACATAACACAGGTCGCAGAACCTCACCCAGTGGTTCCTGAATGGTGGTTAGATCCTGTACAGATTTTAACCATGTGGCATCTAGTCCCTTTGGCTGCTTTTGTAGTGTAGATGGGCCCTTTGTTTAGTTATTTCTTGCATCGGTCTGTTCAAAATCCTTCATCTAGTTACAATTGCTTTTCAACTCTGACAATAACAGTGATTGGTGATTTTGGATCAGGAATGCAATTCCTCATTCACCTCAAAACAAGATGTAGATGGGTTGGCAGATGAATTACACAGTGGAAAAGACAGTTACTTTTCCATAACTGATGTTCTTCGAGATGTGTTGCTCATGTCTATTGCATAATAGGTCCGCGTGCTCACCATATGCACCAGTGCCAGAAGTTTTTCCTCTAGCAGTACCCATACGGGAGCACCCCTAGTGACTCCTGGAGTGGTGCCGCCATGGCGTGGTATAAGAGATGCTGTGCGTTCCCCCCAACCTCTGTTCTTCTTGCCAGAGAACTCCGACAGAGGGGAAGGAGGGTGGGATGTGGAATGGATGTGAGCAACACATCTCGAAGAACACCACTGGATGCATGGGGTATGGGACAGAGCACTGGCAGGAAAATGTCCTCACTCATATGGCAGGCAGAGACCACAGTGGGGAGGAACAAAGGATGTGGTCGGAGCTGGACCTTATCCTTATTGAACACCGTGTACGGGGGCTCAGAGGTCAGGGCCCGGAGCTCTGAGACCCGTCTAGTGCATGTGATCGCCACCAGGAATGCTACCTTCCATGAGAGGTGTGACCAGGAGCAGGTAACTAGTGGCTCAAATGTGGGGGGGCATCAACCTGGTGAGCACAAAGTTCGGATCCCACTGTGGGACTGGGGGGCCTAACGTATGGGAAGAGACGATCCAATCCCTTAAGGAATCAGCTAGTCATAGCATGGGAGAACACCGTGTGGGCCTGCACTGGTGGGTGGAAGGCCGATATGGCCGCCAAGTTCACCCTGCTGGACAAGTGCACTAGATCTTGGGCTCTAAGGTGAAGGAGATAGTCTAAAATGAGCTGAATCGGAGCAGCCACAGGCGAAACGCCCCGATCAGCTGCCCAGCGTGAAAAGCAAGACCACTTAGCCAAATAAGCCCAATGTGTGGAGGGGCATCTACCTTCCAGCAAGACGTTCTGAACCTCTTCCAAGCACATCCTCTTCTCTCAGCCTAACTATTGAGCAGCCATGCCATGAGGTGGAGTGCCGCTAGACTGAGGTAGAGGAGACAGCCTTGGTCCTGGGATAGCAGATCTGGGTGGGACAGCAATGGCCACGGCGGGGTGATTATCAGGCTTGTGAGACTCCCGTACCAATATTGCCTGGGCCATGCCGGTGCAATCAGGAGGACCCAGGCCCTGTCTGTTTTTATCTTTTGCACTACCTTGTCGATCAGCAGGATCGGGGAAAAGGCATAGAGCAGCCGGCCGGACCAGGCAGGAGGAAGGCATTAGAGATGGTGCCCATGCCCAACCCTCCCTCGAACAGAAGTGGGGACACTGGCGGTTCTGCCGGGACACGAACAGAGCAACCTGGGGAGTGCCCACATTTGGAAAAGGCTGTGCACCACCTCTGGATGTAGTGACCACTCGTGCTGAGAGGAGAAGTCCTGGCTCAGGAGATCCACTGGGGAATTCTGGGAGCCCGGTAAGCAGTGGACTTCCAGGTAAATATCATAGGCTATGCAGAAGTCCCTCAGCCTGAGGACTTCCTGGCAGAGGGCTGAGGAATGGGCCACGCCTTGCCTGTTGATGTGGAACATTGAGGCTGTGTTGTTTGTGAGAACTCTGACACCACTGCCCTCTAGGTGCGAGCAGAAGGCCACGCATGCCAGATGGAGAGCCCTGAGTTTCTTGACATTTATATGCAGGGCAAGGTCCTGCATGGACCACAGACCTTGGGTCTGAACGTTCCCCACATGGGTTCCCTGCCCCTGGCCTGACACATCAGTCACATGCTCCAAAGATGGGGGCCGGCCTCTGAACAGGACCCCATGGAGCATGTTCTCCGGGGAGGACCACCATTGCAGAGAGGCAATCACCGGTTTGGGCACAGTGAGGACTTTGTCCATCCTGTCCCTGGACTGGGAGAACACCGAGGCCAACCAGAGCTGGAGGGGCTGCATCCTGAATCTGGCATGACAAAGCACATATGTGTATGCCGATGTATGACCCAGGAGCTGGAGGTACACTCTGGCTGTGGTCACGGGGAACCTTGTGACTGTGCTGATGAGCTCCCTTAGGGTCTGCAATTTGTCTAGTGGGAGGGATGCTCAAGCGGACACCACTTCCAGAACTTCCCCGACAAACTGTATGCGCTGCATGGAGACTAACGTGGACTTGGTGCTGTTTACCAGCAGGCCCAGAGTGGTGCACGTGGACAGAAGGAGCGCCATGTGCTCCCGCACCTGCCCTTGACCAGCCAGTCATCAAGATAGGGGAAGATCTAGACCCCCCAACATCTGAGAGAGCCAAATGGGAGTACCATAAACTGGCAGTGTTCCTGCCAACCGTGAAATATATGAATATGAAAGTGTGTGTCCTGCAGATCCAGGCTGGCATACTAGTCCCCGGGATCCAGGGCGGGGATGATAGAGGCCAGAGAGACCATGCAAAACTTGAATGCTACCATGTACTGGTCCAGGCCTCCACTGGTACCACCTCCACCGCTCATAAGCCAAGGACTCACTTCACCTCCTGCTTGAGCAGAGTCTCATGAGAGGGGTCCTGAGGAGGGTGGGTGGGGTAGAAGTAAACCAGTTGGAGAAGGGAAGCTTTATTGGAGGGCTCAGTTGGGATGCAGACCGGAATTGCCACTGCGGGTGTTTCTTATAGTCCTTTGGCCTTTTGTAAGGGGGTTCATATTTAGTGTGGGTGGCCTGGGTGGGAGTCTGCTGCAGCTTAAACTTGGTCCTGGCTGGTGCCAGGACATAGAGGCTGAGAGTCTTTAGCATTCTATGGGAATCTTTCAGGCCGTACAATTTCATGTCCATCTGTTCCACAACCAGGGCCTTGCCATCGAACGGAAGATCCTGTAATGATTTCTGCACTTCACTGGACAACCCAGACAGCAGGAACTACGATGCCCTCCTCATGGACACTGCGGAGGCCATGGACCTTGCAGCCGTATCTATGGCATCAGAGTCTGCCTGCAGCAGCCATACCCTCTTCCAACAGAGCCTTGAACTCCTTTTTGTCGCGCTCTTGGAGGGAGTCCTAGAATTTGGTGGTTCGCCATCCTTAGTTGGAATCTAGAGAATGAATAAACTTTTCTACCAAATAGATCCAGCCTCCGTGAGTCCTTATTTTTAGGAGTAGGGGCTGGTTGGCCTTGCCTCTCCCTGTGGTTGACCGACTCCACCGCAAGGGAGTTGAGGGCAGGGTGGGTGTACAGGAATTCATGCCCCTTGGCAGGTACAAAGTATTTCTGTTCTGCCTACTTAGAAATGGGGGGCAAAGAAACCAGGATTTGCCACAAGGCATTGGAAATATTTGCAACCCCTTCATGGTGGGGGAGATCCACCCTTCCCGGTGCCAAAGCCGAGAGATGTTGAAGAGCGAGTCTGAGGGTTCCTCCACCTCCTCAGCTTGAAGGTTAAGACTTGATGCCACCCTTCTCAGTAGTTCTTAGTGGGCTTTAGCGTCCTCCTATGGGACAGGTGGAGGAGGGGCCGTGATCGCCTCATCCAGGGAAGAGGAGGATAGAAGTGCGGTACTCTGCTTACACACCAGTGCCATAGGTCCCAGCACTAGGTCCCCCGCCGGTTGAGAGACTGGGGATGAGCGCCCCACCGAATCCTTCTGGGGAGGCTGAGATTGGGAGGCCGATGGTCTCTCCGAGGCTCCAGACACCTAGCAAGCCACCACTGGGGGCTGCATCAGGGGTCATGGGGCCCATTGGTAGCATGGTGCAGGCCAAGTAGCCCGGCGCCACTGCACCTGCTGTGGCACCAGGAGAGCAGGCTGTTTAGCCTGTCTAGCCTGTCCCAACAACTGATGACTGCAACGGGAGACCGGGCTGGCATATGACCTGCTGCTATTCTGAGACTGGGAGGAGCGGTGGCGTTGGGAACAGTGCCGATCACGAGACCATGATCCCGGTGTGGAGGAGCGAGAGTACCTCCAGTAGTAGCTGCTCTGCAATCGGCTCCGGCGGGTGGATCCGTGATGGCAAAGTGCCAGTGATTGACACCTGGGATTGAAGGAGGGGCGCCGTGCCGGGGACCTCGAGCAAGACAAAGAATGGGAACGGCATCGATGCCCGTACTGCGATGGGCTACGGTGGCCTCTTGGAGACAATGTCCTCCAGCGCCGGCTGACCCGGTGTTGACGGGACATGCTTTCCTCGTGAGGTCTACGGTCCCTCGAGGTAGAGTAGAGCCTGGAACCCCTGCCAGTTGGTACCCAGCCAGACAACCCGGAGGGAGTCGATTGGGACCGGCTCGGACTGCGCACGGGGAGGTCGCTGGGCAGGGACTGGCATTGGGAATCTTTCCTAGACTGTGACTGGTACCATCCAGGCAGCGACTGCGGGGATCCAAGTGGCAGCTTGCTCTGGACTGAGGAGCCAATGGTGGTGGTGCCCCTGGTACCAGCAGAGACATAAACATCCTGGACTGCCTGCAGGGCATTTGGCGTGGAGGGCATCTGGATGTCCAGAGAGGCAGGCTCAGAGTGGGCCAGGCTACTCCGCTCAACTTGAGTTGGAGGCCAAGAGGCTGATGGGGACCAAGAACTGCCCAATGCGGGTCTAGTCTCTCCCCCGGTCTTGCGCCAGTGTCTCAGCGGCGAAGACCTCTTCTTAGCCTTCTTGGAGTCCTCCATGGATGGGGAGCGGTGCCAACTGGTGGAGGGCCCCGAAAGGTCACCACACACTGACGCTGCGGTGTTCGGCACCAACTCAGAGTGGTGCAACGGTGCCAGGGTCAAGGCCAACTCCATCAAAATGGCTCAGAGCCAGATGTCCCACTCCTTCTTTGTCCAAGGGTTCAAGGATCTTGCAGTAATCGTTGAGATGAGTCTCTCTCTCAAACAGCATAAACAGTCCATGAGCGGATCACTCACTGGCATCGGCCACTTGCAAGTGTCGCACAACTTAAAGCCTGGGGCACGGGGCATGCCCCAACCCGGGCGCACTAATCTAACTAAAAACTACTTTGACTACAAGTACTACTAGTTATGAACTAATGAAGTCCAAGAGGGAAGCTACAGCAAAGGTGGAGCAGAACAGTTCCGACACACTTTCATTGGTGGCAAGAAGGAACTGAGGGGGGGGGCGTGCAACACCCCTTATACCATGTCATGGTGGCACCTCTCCAGGGTTCGCTAGGGGTGCTCCCCCACAGGTACTGCTAGGGGAAAAACTTCCGGCACCGGTGCATGTGGTGAGTATGCACACCTATTGTGGAATACACATGAGCAATCACACGAAGAACAACCCATTCTGCTGTCATGTTTACTGCTATCCTTTCCCCATTATGGGTTTGTATAAGTGTGGCTTGGCTTGTTACTGCAGTACCATCACCAGATCACAGCATGTTCAAGTTAGTTGGTGGTCAACTGGGCAATTTGTTCCAGGAAAAAATATGATCCAGGGACCCCGAGAAGAAGGCAGAGTCTACTAGACTCAAGGACTCCCCTCCTCGCTGGATGCAACAACCCCAAAGATAGGGAGCCTGATGGAAAAGAGTTGCTGTAGAGAGAGGGATCAGATCCGGGTTAAAGACACAGAGCAGGATCTGTTTAGATTGGCGAATGAGAGTAAGGAGGGTAGGATGAAGGGAGAAAATGGAGAGGAAACGGCCACTTTGTATGAGTTTAACATTCAAGTTGCCAAACCTTTGGAGGTTTGCTCATGTTGATTTGTTGCTTATACCTATTAGACCTCTGCAGAGAAGGGGGATTTATGGCATGAGCTGGTGAAAGATGTAGAAGGAAAACAGCTCTCTGGGATGAACACCTGTCTAAAGACAGAGGCCAGGAGCAGACACGGCTCTGGTTATTTATGTGTTCTCACTGGATTTAGTGAGTCTGAAGAGGCTGGGCCTACCCCACATATTCAGGATATGGGGTTGTTTACAGTCACTTCCAGCCTCTGCAGTGCTTTATAAGAAGGATGTCTCCAATCACTTCACCAATCAGAACAACACATGGATCCTACACAGCAAAACACACCAAATGTAAATTTGAATCCCAGTCCTCCTGAGGAGGTGGTGGCTTGCCAGGTTTTCAAAAGGGGCAGTTACTAGAGCAATGAAGCTCCCGGGCTTGGACAGTCTCTCTCTCTCTCTCTCTTGTTTGGATAAATTTGGTACTTGTGCAACGGAGCAATAAATAGAACTGACTAGAGCAGGCCTAATGCAGATAAACTGTGTGTAACCATCCAATCATAGCTCTGCTAACTCTACGGCACAGTCCTGCAGCACCCCCTGCTGCTCCAGTTCTGACTCTCACATAATCTGCAGATGCACCTCACTCCTGGTCTTCCAGTCCCGCTCTCCTCTCCACTCTGTTCTGTCAGTGCACCTCAAGCCTGACCTCCAGCACCCCCTGCTACTCCTGTCCTGCACGCCACCCAAAGGGCCAGGCCAGCAAAGTCATTTTCACTTGTGATTAGAGGTGGACTTGAATCCACAGATGAACATTGCTGAAACGGTGGTGTTCTGGATGCACATTTTGTTCCTTGGGGCCCATCATTACGTGTCACTCAAGAACTCAGATCTCCAGAGGTTAATTAACCCCACTCTATTCCCAAATTCCTACCAGGTACAGCTAAGCATAAACTTACCTGCAGTGCCACCAAAGGACACCTACTAACAGCCAAACTGTTTGAAGATCAGGTGCTTGTTGAGATACCGGCTATGGCTGTGAACAAAAGGGCAAGTCTAATGTGGACATCTTCCCTAGGAAATAAACAGCAGAGCACGGGCAATTCCAGACTGAAGGGAACAGCTGTTCACAGGCAATGGGCAGGTCAGATGCTGTCATGTTTCCTGCTAGAGGCAAGCAAAACAAACAGTCCACATGAGGGAAATGATTTCCAGATGCAATCAAATAGAACAGAGAAGCTCACAGCCTGCAAGCAAACTTAACCAAGGCCAACAGAGTTTGCCTGCACTTATCTTACAGGGGGAAAGAAACATGTCCCAGGATTCCTTTTAGAGAGGTGCTCTTTCTCAGTGGCATTAGCTCCTCAAATCTCTCCTAGGAAGAGCCCTCTGAAAAGGGATGGGATTTAGGGACATCTTGCTTCCTCAGCAATCCCTCATTGTACTTGTATGTTTGACTCATTTCTAAAACCAGCTTCCTTCCTGGGTTTGTGAGCCTGCACATATGCTACCCAGAAAGACCAAGCAGTTGTTTTGTGAGTTCACGATCAGTTCTAATGCAAAGCTGCATCAGTCCCCTGTATCCAACTCAGTCACAGCTAGAAAGGCCCATGTCTACACTAGAAAAGGTTTGCTGGGATAGCTATACCAGTGAACCCTTCTAGTGTAGATGCTGCTTATATCAGCAAAAAAGTGCTTATGTTCATGTAGCTTATTTTGGTTTGATGAGTGAGCTGCGCTATAGAAGCAAAATCACATTTATGCTGGTATAACTCTGTCTAACTAGGGCTTTTGCTGGTATAGAAATGTCATGAAAAAATCATACCCACTAACCAGCATTTCTATATAGGCAAAAGTTTCTATTGCAGATCTGGCCTAAATGTTAGAGGAGACCTCGGGGTGAGAATGAGAAAGTATTGGCACTCCCGACTGACTAGGCATTGAAAGTGGAAGCCCTAGAATTATGGATCTCTTATTAGAAATGAAATTACCCGTCCAAGAACAAGAGGGGACTTTTTATAGTAGAGAATTGTACCATCTTGGGTTTTCTAATCTCCAGGTTATCACAAGGCTTTGCAGCTTTTGACGTGGGACTCTTTTCTAACCCAGTGGGAAGGTTGAGTGTTGGGGAACAGAACTGTGAATTGCCATAACCTGGCTTTGCTGTCTATGTATGTCTAGGTTATTCTGCTCATCTTCACAAATCAACTCACCATACTGAAGGGAGAGGCAGCCAATTGGCAAAGCTGTTCTGAAACCCATCCATTTATCTCAAATGAGTACTCATTTCTGTTACATTATAAGCATAGCAATTTTCTTTTGGTATTTCAGCAAGGCCAGACAAGCTTTCCTCAGATTATATAGGGAGATCATTTGAAAGAGCAGTCACCAACAGCAGGGAGCCTGGCATGGGCAATACTGACTCTGTGGGAAGAATTCAGCCTGTTAAATCACTGCCACCTCCCTATTCCTTTTTTTTGCTGAAGATCCTCCATTCCAAATGCTGACCAGGTCCAGCTTTATTTCCTCTGTGGCTGTGATATCTAATGAGAGCACAGCCACAGAGGAAATGTCATGAGTGCGTGCTGCTTGCTGCTCAGTGGCGCCTCCTCATGGCTCAACTGGGGAATTAGTTCGCCATGGTCCATGCCTCTTCCTGCAGTCGCTCAGCCCATTGTCTCAGTCACTCGCTCTGCGGCACTCTCCTGTTAGTACAGAGCTGCAGTGCTTCTCCTTTGTGGCTTAGCCCTCTAGCCAAGTCACTATTCAGAGTCTCAGGCAGTCTCCACTGTGCTGACTGCGCCACTCCCACAGTGGCTGGTAGGAGAACCCGGGCCTGCCCTCTACACCGGATTTCAATCCAGAGACTCGCAAACCAGCAGTTCAGCTGTATCCCTCTCATGCCTTACTGCACCTTCCCTGAATGGCTTCCTATCCTTCCCCTTGTATCAGGGATTGCAACTGCTACCTCCCGCTCTATCCTCAGCTCCTAGGCTTTATAGAACCCCCACCTGTTCCTGCCCAGGTGAGCTTCATTCTCAATCAGTTTCATAGCCCCTTAGCTCCCCAGCAGATGCAACCGAAGGCTAACTGCCCTCTCTTGCCACTTTAACTCCATCTGTGCTGGTGTGGGGTGAACACCCCATTACAGGAAGTTATGGCAGCAGAAAACCTCCCTAGTGATTTTTATATGATGACAACCTGAAGCCTTTAAGTTTCTTTAAATTACATTAGTGTATTAATCTCTCTATTATGGTAGCGTCTAGAGCAGGGGAGGGCAAACTATGTGGCCCCCGGGACCGTCCTACCAGCCCCTGAGCTCCTGGCTCAGGAGGCTCGCTCCCGACCCCTCCCCTGCTGTCCCCCCTTCCCACAGCCTCAGCTCACTCGCTCCACTGCTGGCACAATGCTCTGGATGGCGGGGGTGTGAGCTCCTGAGGGAATGGGGATTTGAATGGGGCAGGAGTCCGGGGGGGGCAGATGGGGGCTGGGCCATGACCTCCTCCCCTAACCGGCCCTCCATACAATTTCCGAAATCTGATGCAGCCCTCAGGTTAAAAAGTTTGCCCGCCCCTGGTCTTGAGGCCCCAACTAAGATCACAACCCCATTGTGCTAGGCGCTGTACAAACGTAGTAAGAGCTGGTTCCTGCATTGCAGAACTTGGAAAACAGACAAAGGGTGGGATGAGGAACAGGGAGGTGAAATTGCTTGCCAACTAAGGTCACCCAGTGGGGCAGTGACAGAGCTAGGAATGGAAATGGAGGTTACATGTAACTGGAGGTTCTTTGAGAGGGATGGTCCCTACCTGTATTCCACCCAGGAGATACGCATGCATACCATATGCCTGAGTCTGGATTTTTTGCAAGCAGCATCTATTAACCTGCACATGCACCATACCTCTCCTTGTGCTCCAGACCAAGGGCCTACAAAATGGTGCATGCCGATGCCTCTCCAGTTTCCCATTCTTAGCGTAGTTCAAATAATCCATAGCAAAGGGGAAAGGGGTGGATAATGGAATACAGACAGGGACCACACATCGTGAAGAGCCTGCAGTTATAGGTATGTAACCTCCATTTCTTCTTCGAGTGATGGGCCCTGTGACTAACAGGTAGTAGTCAGGCAGAGTGGGTGCAAGGACACAGAAGTGATAGCTGTCTGTAGCTATAGCAGTCCCCACAGTTGTATCTGCAGTTAATGCATAATGTCTTGTGACGGTATGCAAAGAGCTCCAAGAAGCTGCCCTACGTATCTCTTGGAGGGGTACTTCTTTCAGCCATGCAGCCAAAATAGCTTGCCCTCTAGTGGAATGAGCTCTCATCCCTTCAGATGGGAAATATGAGCTAGTTGGTAACAAGGGTTAATGCAACCTGAGATCCATTTTGAAAGTCTCTGCATCGATATAGCTTGACCCATTGATCGCTCTGCTATGGAAAAAAATTGTTTAGGTGTCTTTCTAACATCCTTTGGTATTTTTGCAGATAAAAGGCCGAAACCCTTCAGACTTCTAGAGAATGCAGCAGTGTCTCTTCATCTGGGACATGCAGTTTTGGAAAAAATACTCATAAGTGGATTTCCTGACTAATATGAAACTTTTTGCCGCTCTGGCCGCCTCCCGCCCCTTGAGTAAATCTGTAAATAGATTTATAAATAGTTTTTATACTTCATAACTTTTATATTAGTATAGTTAGTATAGCTTGTTTTTGCCCTGGGACTTCTTCCCTGTGTTCCGAGTCTACGTCCAGAGTCCCAGTGTTCAAGAACTGCATCTCTCACCCTTGCTCCTTTTCCATGAGTGACTATCACCATCACCAGCTCTACTGCTTGTGCGAGACACATCTCTCTGCAAAGTATGTCGTATCTTGTCACTCCTTTCCATCAAGAACTTATAAAGCTCATCAACTTCATCTAAAGAAACACCTTATGGAGGAGGCTATGAGATCCCACTCTGACGTGGGCCAGGGAGAACCCCCTTCCTGTTCATTGGCCTCCACAGACAAACAGCAGCCCTCCGAGCACTAGCTTAGAGGAACAGAGTCTGCAGTGTATACGCCAAAGGGTTCTTTCTCCAGGGCTTCCCATGGGAGTTGAGTGCACTCTCATGGTCACAAAGACAGATCCCCATCCAGGACTGTCCACAATAGACATAATCCTTCCCTGAGCCCGTTGAGATTGGATGAGCCTTTGTGCATGGATCATAAGACACCAGCACCACTGAAAACTACCAGCAGGAGAGTCAAGCATGCAAGAAGAAAGATTTACTGGTTCCATAGGTGGCACAGGCTCTGAAACATGAGGACTGTCATCTTCTGGTTCCATCTAGGAGTGCAAGTCTGGAATTATCGTTGGTGCCAGCTCGTTCATCCAAGGACTGGACTACCTCCCAACACACACTGGAACCAGGCTCCCAACTGCTGGAACCCACCCCATACATGGGACTTATGGAGACACATACAACACCAGAGGATATCTTTCCTCCCTCATCTTCAGTATACCTCCTCTTCGACTTGGCTTTCCTGAGGGACACCACTACACCAGAGAATGATATTACTCCGGTATCTCAGGAACTGTCTCATCTCTAGCCATTGGGAAGGAGGCCCCCACCATTAGAAGGGGAGCAATTTTTGACTTGGATGAGTCAAATGTTCTAGCCGCTCTGCCATCACCATGGAGAAAGCCCAGCTCTGACAGGCAGTTGAGGAGATCTGGACACTACCTGTCCAGATATGATTTCCTCAAGGACTGCCAGTACCACATGCCATGGGTTCTCCAGAAATGGCTGACCCCTCTTTATTGGGGCCCATCAGTTCTCTATTGCAGATGCCTGGGACCGGGCAAGGAATCTTACCACATTTCTTCTTCTCGTCCACCAGATCCATCTGAGTATGAGGAGAAAGATTTTGATCTAAATCTGGAGGTACCAATATGAGCTCATTCTCATCTCTGGACAGTCACCCCCTGCTCCTCTCCATCTCTGCTAGATGATCATAGGCAGTATCAGGAGCTTCTACAGAGGATTGCCAATGACCTCCAGATACCGCTGGAAGATGTCCAGAACCCACAATACCAACTATTGGATATTTTGCAACCCACAGGCCCAAGTAAGGTGGCACTTCCAGTTAACGAGGGTCATCATGGAGCTGGTTAGATTGGGCTGACATACTATAGTATCCTGCACCTCACATCTAAAAGAGCCAAGAGGTGCTATTTTGTCCCCGCCAAGCAAGCTGAATTTCTTTTCTGCCACCTCCCTCCTCCAGCTTGCTGGTGGTACAGGCAGCTACAGCGAGGGTAGGTCACAATATCAAAGAACCACCCTGACTGACAAAGGCTCAAAGAGGTCAGACCTTCTGGGGAGAAAGGTCTTTTCCTCTACAGGTCTGCAATTCTGTATTGCTAACTATCAGATCTTAGCAAAATATGATTTTAACAGCTATTCCAGTCTGGTGGCCTTCAAGGACGAGCTTTCCCCTGAGGATAGAGCCCAGTTTCACTCCTTTCATAAAGGAGGGCACATTAGTGGCAAGAACATCCCTTCATGCTGGAGTGGATGCAGCAGATGTGTCATCCAGAGGCCTGGCCGCTGGTATAGTCATGAGGAGGAATTCTTGGCTCCAGTCTTTGGGTTTTCCTAGGGAGGTCCAGAATATCATACAGGACTTTCCCTTTGACTAGCTGAATCTCTTCAGTGAAAAAATAGATGAGTCCTTACACTGGTTAAGAGTGAAGATTGACTCTGTGTTCCCTGAAGATTTACACTCCAGCCCATGGAGATGACACCAGAGACAAGACTATAGGCCAAGGTCACCCCCTACTCAAGCATTCTACCACAAGTGTCAGTTGAGCTTCCATGAAAACAACAGAGGGTTCAGAGGCCTCATTTTTCAAGTCCCCTGTACCACCATGACCTCTACCCATTCCCAGCCCCCTGCAAAGGACTACTTTGATATCTTAGTTTAGATCTGCATACCACCACTGATTCCACCCACCTCTACCCCTATTATTTTGGGGGGGCCACCTTGCACTCTTTGCCCACAATTGGGACTTGATCACAACAGAAAGTTTGGTCTTGGAAACTATCCATCAAGGATACTCCATTCAGTTCTCTTCCCTCCCACCTCTCAAATCCCTTCAGGGACCACTCTCACAAGGTGATTCTTCATCCAGAAGCAGACTACCTTCTACAACATGGTGCAAAAGAGCACACCTCACCTCAATATCAAGGGAGAGGGTTTTGTTCCCTGTATTTCCTTGTCCCTTTAAAAGACAGAGGGTGGAGACCCATTCTGTATCTCTGGCAACATCTATATTCAAAAGTCGAAATTCAGGATCATTATGTTAGCATTGATAATCCCCTCCCTACAGGAGTGGGTGTGGTTCGTGGCTCCCAACATGAAGGATGCATACTTTCATGTAGACATTCATCCTTTCCACAGAAGGTTCCTGAGTTTTATGGTAGGCCAAAAACATTTCCAGTTTATAGCCTTTCCCTTTGGGCTAGCAACCAGCACTCAGAGTGTTTACAAAAGTTTTCTCTGTGATGGCAGCCCAAATGAGACATCAGAATTACACAGTTTTCCCATATCTGAACGATTGGCACTTGGTAGAGGGCAAGTTGGTGACAGAGTTTCTGCTTTGTCTTCTAGCACCCTTGGGCATCTGCATAAACAAAGAAAAGTCTGTTTTATCACCCACACTGATGATTAACTTCATCGGAGTGACAGTGGAGACTGTTTCCACGAGAGCCTGCCTTCCTACAGCAAGGTTTCAGATAATGAGCAGCCTGATAGCATAGATTACTCGCAGATCAAGAACAATGGTCAGACTGTGCCTCTCACTCATGTACTTATGTGATGCCATTCACCAGGCTTTGTCTATGATGTCTACAGGCCCGGCTCTGGTCAGTCTACTCACCAGACAAAGATCACATCAACTCCAGAGTGACTGTTCCTGCCAGAGTCATCGCCTACCTTGCCCAGAGACAGTGAGCATGGGCATTCCCTTGAACTCTCCCACCACCATTTCCACTTCTGTAACAGGTGCTTGCCTTCTGGAGCACTCACCTGAACAACCACTCTGCACAAGGTAGCTGGACCCCATGGGAGGCCAGACGGCAGTATATATCAATATACTGGAATTGAAAGTAGTCTACTTGGCTTGCAGAGCCTTTCTCCCCCTTATACATTCACTCCATATTGAAGTGATGTCAGACATCACTGGCAGGATCTTTTACATGAACACACAGCAGGGTGCACGATCTCTTCCCCCTTTGCCTGAAAGCAATCAGGCCTTAGAACTGGTGCATGAGAAACTGCAACACTATCCAAGCCATTTACCTTCCAGGGGTGCAGAACTCTTCAGGAGACAACCAGAGCAGGCACTTCTCTACAGACCATGAGTGGGAGATTCATGACCATCCTGAGTGAAATATTCACTCAGTGGGATACACCTCAATGGGATCTCTTTGTGTCCCAAACAAACAGAAAACCTCCCCTGTACTGCTCCAGAGGAACTACGGCCACAGCTCCCAGGGTGATGCTCTCCTGTCATCTTGGAAAAATGATACCTTTCCTGCCATTCCACTGCTACCACATGTCCTGAGAAAGATCTGTCACAACAATCATTCTTCTAGCACCCAATTGGTCAAGTCATCCTGAAAATGTCATCCCACTCCCAATCAAGATCCACCCCTTCCTGAACCTCCTGATGCAGGACTGGGGCAAAATCAGACTCTCCACTCAGGCCTTGCTCCATCTCATGGTCTGGTGGTTTGGATGGGCATCAGAAATAAGACGCTTCTCTTCAGCACTGATTCAAGCAATCCTTACCCAAAGTAGGAAATTTTCAACCACCTGGGTGCAGAATAATCAGCCTTCTTCAAGCACTGCAGATAATCTAAAATGATAATCTAAAACAACTAGAGTATCTCCTGTCTCTAAAAACCTCAGGCCTTTCCATTAGCTCACTGTGGGTCCATCTTGCAGTGATTAATCCCTCTGGTTAGATGGCTGCTCTGTTTTCATCCACCCAACTACAGTAAAATTCCTGAGAGGCCTGGTCAGGACCTTTTTGCCAGTAGTCAAGCCTACACCTCAATAGGACCTCGACCTTATCCTGTGAACACTCACTGGACCACTGTTTGAACCCTTGGAGACATGCTCCATGTCCCACCTGTCCATGACAGTTGCATTTTTAGTTGCTGTCACTTTGGCCAGGAAGGTAGGTGAGTTGGATGCCCCTGGGGCAGACCCTCTTTATATGGTTCTGCACAAGTTAAAGGTATGTGTTTGCCTCCATCCTAAGCTCCTCCCCAAGGTTATGTCTGAACTTTGTTTCAACCAAGTGTCCGCTTACCTGACCTTTATTTTCTGAAACTCCAGCGTTTTCTTTGAAACTCCAAAGAAGGAAAAAACTTACTTTGTGTCAAACCGCTCATGGCCAAGCAGCCAGGACTCTGCTCAAGGGTCCTATACAATGAACAGGTGCTGCATAACAGTGTGCATTTTAACAGGATCATATATATAACCAATCTGTTTTTAAAATGGACAGAGTTTGAACATTGCTGTCACTGTTATTTCTATCCAGATACTAGACTGATGTAACAGAAGACTGTTATATTTATAGACAATATAGGGTGACAATATCTCAGGTGATCAGCAATGTAAAATGGAGCCTGTTCTGTTTCAAATCCAGTTTGATAGCAACTCAAAGGGTATTGCCACATGATGGCTCATTTGAAATATGTGGGTGACCTCACCCAATTTGCTAGTAGCTAGGGTTTCTCATTACAAGTGTCACTATTTCTAGCTGGCAATCTCAGCAAAGGTGGCCAGGGATTAAATAAGTGTGGAAACTGAACTATTTCTTCACCACTAGTGGTGGGTTCCTCCAAGTCAGGAGTGAGGCACATTGGTGGGTTTGAGAAAGGGTGCAGAGATGCTACTCATTGATGGGAGCAAAGGCACATTTAGGGCTGTTGGAAGCCTGCTGTGGATTTTAAGAGTCTGTTCTGATAGTGTTTAACAGCATAAGTAGAACTGTGCATGTGTAAGAATTTGCAGAATAATCCTGTTTGTGAGAACAATAAAAAATAAAGTAACTAAAGCTAGAAAGGCCCAGTTTGAACTAAAATTAAACTATACTGAGGCGGGAGGAGAGTTAACATGGAAATGAGAGACTGATACATTATATAATAAAAGTTAACTAAATGTTATAGATGTTTGTGTAACAAAGGGAGGTTGAAGCTGCTTTGTCTGGTGCTGGAGGTGACTGTGATGAGATAGGCCTGATGAGTTTCCTACTTGTGAGTAATTGACCACAAGTTGCTGAGTGCTTTGCCTTAGTAAATATTTGTTAGCCCTATCTGCTGAGTAAGTGAATCTCAGTCCAACACTTGTGATTCCAGGGTCCATGGGATTTCAGTCTGGTACCAGCCCAGAACAAACAACTCGAAGTGTCTTCTAGAAGATATGCTCTTGTTCACTTAGGTAGTTAGGAAGAATAACTCTCTTCTCTGCAGGAATCATTGGGTGAAATTCTATAGCTTGTGTTACATAGATGGTCAGACTAGCTGATCATAGTGATCCCGTCTGGCCTTAGAATCTGTGAAATTCATTTAAAACCCTTCCTCTTCCGTGTTGGCAGAAAAATGTGAGACATTCAGTACAACTTCAAAGTTATTTTATTTAAAAAAGCTACACTCCCTAATCAGTCATCCAAAGTGTTACATGCTTTTGAGACAAGTACATATGAAACGGAACACACAGGAGAAGGAAAAGGGTGTGACAAAGTGGGGATTTTCCCCTTATGTTGTATGTGAGTCTTACTGTTGAACCTATGTGACTTTTACTGTTTTGCATGAATGTGTGCCTCAATTTTCCTGTGTGCTGCATCAATACCTCGGTGGTGGGAATAGGGGTGTTTGACTTTGGCTGAGACCTCTGGGCTAGGTGAGGCTGTTCCAGGTGTTTGCATGTATGCTATGACCAGTGCCCTTCATAACCTGAGATCCAGGAGGGGGATGCAACCAGGTGATGACCAGGTGACCCTTTGCCCAGGAAGCAAGACAAAGACAAGAGGAGGAGCAACAGGGGTATCTGAGGTCGGGTCGCTGGAAGCTGGCAGTGTGCGTGGGGGACTGGAAAGAAAGAGAGTCTAGGCTGTCTGGCCCAGGACTCCCCAGGATGGACTTGGCTGAAAGTCACTGATTTCTGTGCTCACAAGTTCTGTTCTATGGTGTGTTCCCGTCAACTAATAAACCTTCCGTTTTATGCTGGCTGAGAGTCACATCTGGCTGCGGAGATGGAGTGCAGGGCCCTCTGGTGTGGAAGGGGATGCTGAATGCTCTGAGGTCAGACTCAGGAAGATCAAAGCCATTAGCTTCTTGCCCAGGTGACAGTATGCTCAAAGAGAGGAGGCATGCTTCCCCCGAGTCCTGACCGGCTTTGTATGGAGTAGTTCCAGAGCATCGCCTTGGAGACTCTGTGACGGGGGGAAAAAATACCTTTAAAAACCCAAGTGGCCTCCACTGAGTTTTCACCTCTGTATGATCTAAACACTGGAGCTAATGTGGTGCTTATTCATAGATTATAGGGCCATAAGGGACCACTGTGATCATTTAGGGCTTTCCTGACTTTCCAGTGATTAGTTACTCTAATTGTTAAAAAAGGCACCTTATTTCTAATCTGAATTTTTCCAGCCATTGCAACATGTTATATCTTTGCCCGCTAGACTGAAAAGCCCATTATCAAATTTTTGTTCCTAATGTCCATACTTCCAGACTGATCAAGTCACGTCTAATCTTCTTGTTATTAAACTACGAGCTCCTTGCATCTATCGCTATAAAGGAAGGTTTTCCAATCCTTTAATCATTCTCATAGCTCTTCTCTGAAAACTCTCCATTTTATTAACATCCATCTTGAAATTTTAGACACCAGAACTGGATACAGTATACAAGTAGTGGTCACATTAGTGCCAAATAGAGAAACATTACAACCGCCCCACTCTTATTATTATTGCAATAGAGGAAGGTTGTCCCACTGGTTCTGACACTAGTTTGTGACTCAATAAACATGGATTCAATTCCTTACTCTGCACAGGCTTCCTGTATGAGGTTGGGAAAGTCTCTGTGCCTCAGTCTTCCATCTGTAAATTAGGTACAATAGCACAGTTCTACCTTACAGGGGTGTTGAGAAGCACTCAGATAACAGTGATAGGGACCATATAAGTACTGACTGTGATATTCCTCGGTCTGCAGCCATGATTATTACAATTGAATTAGGTCACAGTTATAACGTCTGTTCCATTTTACACCACTCTTTGTATTGAAAGGGGGATCTTAAAGGTGACCCAGCTAAGGAAAAAATTAAGCTTATGTACTTCCCCCTCCATGTGATTTAAGAACTGAAAGGAGAAAGATGACTAGAGAACTAGTGAAATATTGATACCACAAAGACAAAGTTGAGCAATTGTGAGGAGAAGGGAGTCTTAATAGTTGATTACTCCAATGTTTAATATACACTTGGGAGAAAGGATGTCATAGTTAAAGATTTAAAACCCTGTCTCTTCAATTAAGGTATGACACTTCTCATCCCTATGACCGTCTACATGTGTTCCAGCAAAGCTAGGGCAGACTGAGCTTGACATGCCTGGTATATCTCAGATAAAATTAGGAAGAACTCCCACTCTCTTAAAATAAAATAAAAGAATACTTAGAGGGCACAAATGCAACATTTTTGAGTCTCATTTGCTGTTCATCATGAACCTTCCCCCAATCCCCAAACTGCAAGCTACAGCCAGATTTAAACACAGCTGCTCTTTCTGGTACAGAATGTAGCTGGGTTTCCCCATATCTTATGAATGAGGTCATTGTATTTTTCTACAGAACCGAGTTAGACAAATCATGGCATATAGCCTATCCCTATTAACTAGCATGTAGTACAAGTTTAAAATAAAAAAAATCCCTGTTCACCCTTGAGAGGAAACCCATGGTAATGTGTGTATATCTCTCAACACAATTATAGCTATATCACAGTTCTAATTCAGGTGTGGATAGAGCTATGCTTTTCATGGGTGTTCCATTCCCTTAGCGTAATATGTTATTGTGAATCTTGAATTTCATACAACATAATAACGAATACTACCCTTTACTCAAGTGCTGGGTCATCCAAAGCTGTAAAAATCCAGTCAATTGTCCCATGGAGATTCACTTTTTTCAGCAGATCATGGAGCTGCTAAACAAATCTGTTTTTAAAAATATTTTATTACAAAACAAAATCCACAAAATCTATAATACAAATGTAGAGTTTGTTAACTTTACAGTTATTTATACACAAAACTTCAAACAAAGGTATTGGTATCCTGAAGAAACACCACAACTTGCAATGTCAGGAACTGAAAATGATTAATATTTAAATGGTTTGTTTATTGGCTTTGAAAGCCTTCCACATAAAGTAGTTTTTTGAAAGGCTAATTTTTTCATTATGTTAATGCTAGAAAACCATACTTTGCAGAATAATTTTTAATAATGAATTGTTTTCTGATTCAAGGACTTAAATTGTATGGTATTAATGACAAAAACATTTTAGTGACTACCTGAAAATGTTAATTTAGTCAAAAATACCTAAAATAAACTATCGGCATTTGTTTAAATTAACATCATGTACTTTAATAGATAGCATAACTCCGTTATATAAAATTATGGAAATCTGACCTTACAGAAGTGGTAAATAAGTAGCCCGAAACTCACTTTAAAAAATGCAATTAAAAAAAATCACAGAATATTACAAATTTAAGAAATATTTGCTCCAAAAATATCAATGTAATTATCAGAGTCCACATTAAGAAATACAAAATAAATTTAATTTTATTCCATAATACGAGCATGTCTGTTTGGAATTAATGGGGCACAAAAGCACACTGTTACACTAATATGCAACATTTTGTAAAAACTAGTCTCTGGGGCACAATCAAATGATACTGGGGCACTTAATTTAAGGCGTTGTTTTCTCCCAGTCAATATGCTGAGCTGTTTAAAATACCCAAGGCACTAAAATGTTGGTTTGGTTTTATGAATTCTACAAAATGATACAAATATAAAGCTAAACTATGTAGGTGTTTGCAGAATACATATTTTAATATAAATATAAAAGATTGATGTGAGGAATTCTTTTTATCATAACAATTCTTTGTAATCTTTGTATATTCACGTACATTTACATTAGCAGCAATTGCAGTATATTTAGATAAGATAAAAAAGCTGAGTTAGATTTCTCTTTACAATGGTCTCCAAATTTCACGTACAACAGCAAAGCACTGCTCCTGCTTTAAGCAATTTTACTTTATCTGCCTCAGATTGATATATTCCATTTGATATCACAAGTATTTTGTTTCTAATTGCAACCAAATAGTTCAGTACATATTTAGTGTTCTCCTGCAAATACATTTTACAAATTAAGTTGGAGTATCTCTCTCTCCAACACACACACACACACACACACACCCTGAAGAAGTATGGATGATCACTGCACTAGGAGAACATGGTATGTTCCTGATCTAGAGACAGGTGCTTCAGTTTGAGTATTAGATTTTCAGAAACATATAGTGCTGGTGAATCAGTCAGTCACCTACTCGAGGTTTCAAATTTGCTTTCTGTCTCTGAAAACACAATCCAGACATGTCTCCATACCTGATGGTCAGTCTAAAAATTCTGTTTGGGATTGATCAGTGAGGTCTTCAGTGCATTAGCAGTCTCTTTGCCCACTGAAGTCAATGGTGCAGAATCAGGGCCTTAACTCCCCACTGAAATCAGTCAGGATCAGGTCCTTGGTCATTATAGCGCAGTAATGTTCATGGACCAACTAAGAGTTGGCAGGGTATTGCCATGGAAGCTTGGAAGTAAATTTAGGATCTTTGGACCTGGGACTGCTGGATTTTAATTTGGGGGGCAGAGGACTATTGTATCAGACTTTCTTCCACCAGCCCTACCATTAGGTCCAATACAGACAAGGGGCAATGGGCTATTTCAGAGCCTTCTCAGGTGGGGTCATAATGCCATAGAGCTGTTGGCCCGTCTCAAAGAAGAAAAGAATATGTACAACAAGAAAGCAGAGCAAGAAAACAAATTACGGGAGCTACAAAGTGTTTATGCATATTAGTATTCATTTCAGATACTTGTTACATTTTAAAATACAAAACTGATACTTTACTGTTAAATAAAATCAGAATAATGGCCCAAGGGTTTTTAATGTAACAACGTAACAAAAAGAAACCAAAATTCAGTATTTGCTATGTCTAAGTGACGAGCTGCGTTAGAATTCTTGGGCATCTCACAGAGAGTTTTCTGTAGCCAGGATTATTGGTTATTTAGTGGCCAGTTAAACTTGCCTTCTCTATAGACAAATTTTCTTTCAATCTTTTGTGTTTGAGTCAAATTTTTACTGAGGAACATATTCAAAATCATTTAAACCTATAAACTGTTGAATAATTGACCCTGTAAACCACCATCCCCCTTTGGCTGTGGCTTGCATACAATGCTCTGTCCAAATAAGGACATTATTTATACTATGTCCCTCAGTTCTGCCTAACATCAAAAATGGTATTTCAAATTCAGGGCTCCATGCCAAGCACTTTTGTGTGTTTTTAATTATTGGGAACATGCCTGCCTTCTGTTTTCATTTCCTGACATTCACGGATATCAGTTGTAGCTCAATTATAAGCACTGCTACTCACTTGGACTGGCTCAGTGTAACGCCCATCAGAGTAACTGGGATCAGAGACCTTTCAAAATGCTCAGGGCAAACAAGAAGGGCAAATTATACCAATGGTAACTGGTAAGTGCACTAGGACTGACAACAGACTCTGTTATTATAGAGCTCCCCTCCCTAACGCAGCGCCTGATCCAACACTCACTGAAGTCAATGGAACTCTTTCCACTGACATCAATGGGCTCTGGATTAGCCTCTAAGTGGGGCTCCGGAGTGTTACTGTTCCCAGCTTCCCATTCACTAGTGTACACTAATCCACCACAGATCTTGGGGATGCACCAAATCCCTGTCTTGAAATGGAAGGACAGGCAGGAGGCACCACCTGGCACAAAGGAAGACAGAAGGCTGGGAGAAGATGGTAGAACTTTCCATAAAGATCGGGGGCCAGTGGCTTCTATAAATTAGTGCCAGATGAAACAGGGGCCTGGAACTGGGAATTTCCGAAAGATCAATACCAGGAGTGTAAGAGAGAGCGATGGGATCACCACGAGGAAATAAAGCAACACAGTACTGGGGTGCTACCGTTAGGCAAACATCACCATTCGCTGGCCTATACATGTTTGAGTTGTCTTGGCTTTAGTGCTTTTTGGAGGTTTCTCCAGACTGGAGTGAAGCAGAGTTGAAATGGCAGTTGAAACCTCAAAGCAGTACTAATGAAGATTTCCAAACACGAACAACTATCTGTGGACTAAAGGCCTTCTCTTTACTGGGAATTTCAACCCTGGGTGGCTGGCCACCCACTTAGCTGAACCAGTATAAAGCCAATGTACGCCACAATTTGCCCTGATGCACTTTAGTCCTGCTTGAAACGGGAGTAACTTCACTGGTGTAAACCATGATTTATAGCAGCTTTGTCTGTCTACACTTTGGCATTACCCTGCTCCATCTATATCAACAGTTGTAACCAGGGAAAATCTCAGTGTAGCCACCACATAAGATAGTTCCTTTTACAAGTGTAAATAGAGTCTATCTTTCATTCTCTCTCCACTTTCCTAGTACACCTGTCTGTTAAATATGGCACAGGATTAATTACATCCTTTGCCCATTACTAGCTACACACCAGACACAGGTCTGGCTTAGCTTAAATTGGCTGAAGTGCTAACATACTGCAACAGTGAATAACGATCACAAGGAAAATGAAAAACACCAGGCTAAATTGATTTAAGACCACAACTGCTCAAACTAAGGCAATCCAAATACATGCATCTTCCTGCAGATTTTAAGAGTTCTCTCTCTGCAAACACTGTCGTCATCTTTCCCAAGGCACACTTGGTTAATAAAACTGGACATACAAACTACCAAAAAACACTCCACACATTCTATTTTCTGCTTGGTCAATATCCAATGGCCATAACCTATTATTTTCATTTAACAGCTCTCTATCAGTCTGATCTAGAGGAAAACAGCACCTATTTTGCTCAGTCGAGGAGCCTGAAATTCAAAAGGCTGGAAGTACATTCACAGGAACAAGCTGCATCATATTTCCAGGAAGCAGGGGCCTCTTACTGAAATAGGACATTTTTTCTAGGATATTGGCAGTGTGGGGGAACCCTGTGTAAGATGTACACTGTCTCCAGCAATTAGAAGTAATATTTTACATTCTATTTAAACAAAATGTTTAATTCTTAAACAATTTCTTTTTAGGATTGATAACTAAGCCAATAATAATAATAAAGCAGGGCAGAATTTCTAAAAACACAGTCTCAGATATCGACCATCATCCAGTGTCTCAAATAAGGTCATTTCTCAGTAAACTGGTCATCACAGCAAAAGGCTCTGCTCTTCCAACTGAAATTTAAAAGCTGTTTTCAAACACTGTACATGCTTTGTTTATTCATACATATCCAGAAGTGTTTCCCATAGTCAGGTCTGAATTTGACCATCAAGATAACTCCAAAGTCTGAGCAAAATTCCTAGTCTCCTTAAACTCAACTCCAAACCTCATAATAGGAAATAAGTTTTCAGATAAAGTGGTTACGATTAAAAAAAAATGTGATTCTCTTTTTTTTAAACTAACAGTGGTTTATAAAAGAAATCAATGTAACCTTGCATTCAGCATCATCGCAAGGGCACAGGAAATGTAACATTGCATATTTCTAAGCAAGAGCTGTAAAGTGACATTACTAAAATTATGACTTCGTTAAGAAATGAGAAGCAATGATAACACACACTTAAATACAATGGTGTGAGAAAAATACATAACTGGACTGTAGTCTCCACCTGCTGTAAGCTCTTCTTTAGATGAGGGATATTTTATGTAAAATACCCCATGGATTTCTATTTACAATCTAGTTGATTGAAACATGATGATATGAAATTTGATCCTCATTCAGCCACATAGCTCACGCCATTTCCCAGAGATCTGCCTAGAGTCACTCTAAGGTTAACAGACACTATGACCTCCTCTCTCCTGACACATTGCAGAACAGCTAACTGTTCATGGAAAAAAATCCATTTTGCAGTGTTCTTAGTATAGGGTTCATCTGCAAAATTAAACTCTTAATACTTTGTTCTGATTTTCTCCAGGCAAACAAAGGGCATCTCCTCTGAGCTGAATCCAAATCAGAGAGGCTAGGGATTTTAGAAACCAAGCTAACAAACCCAAGCTCCTTCTCATATTTTTAATAAAATGCCAGTCACAGTGAGCAAAATTCTGTTCTTGGACCCATGTGGATAGGAAGAGCAAACAGTGAGATCTGAGAATGTAGCAGGATCAGAATGTTTGGAGTTTAAATCCACACTGAGGATGCAAGTGAAGAATTCTGGCCCTTAGTTGGAGGATTCCCCTCGCTCTTGCTCACTTGGTCTCCCTATCGCGCGCTCTCTCTCTCTCTCAAAAAAAATGCTTGCTAAAATAAAAATCCAACTTGGGAGTTCAAAAACTAAAAGGTTTCATTTCTGTCAAGGATGTTAAGTCTGTCAGAGGCTGATGACATCTGTTCTTCAGCAGCTGTAAAAACAGGTGCTGATCCGTATATCTAGTTTTTTCCCCAAGTGTCTTGAGTACGTGTCCACATTATGGCTGCCATTGTAAGGACAGTTTCTAAAAGTGCTGTGCAATGGCACAGCCCTTTTACTACAGCAAGGAGAAATATAGTTCATCTCTGTAAGTTTGATAAAAGGAACCGATAACCGCCCAGCTATCATCTTAAGTCAAGTCAGTGGTCCTCAAATTTTTGTACTGGTGACCCCTTTCACACAGCAAGCCTCTGAGCATGACCCCCCTTATAAATATAAAAAAAGTGTTTTTAACTTAACACTATTATAAATGCTGGAAGTGAAGCGGGGTTTGGAGTGGAGGCTGACAGCTCGCAACCCCCCAATAACCTTGTGACCCCGAGGAGTCCTGACCCCCAGTTTGAGAACCCCTGTGTTAAGTGCTACTTGTTAAATGCCTGAAACAGATCTCTTTTATGGTGTTGTCTTGGCATTACATCAGTTTCTACAAAGTAAGAGTTAATTTTAAAAAAAGAGAAAATATAAAAAAAGTCCTTACTTTTGCTGCCTTTTGGTAAAGTTAAACTCATTTTCTAGCAAATTTTCATAGGACCAAGACTAAATCACAAGCATTTGCGCACATATTTGTTTGTGCGTGTGTTTGTTTGGGTTTTTTTTTGTTCTACCTCTATACACATTTAGTTTCCCATATATTTAATCTTAAAACTTTCCTACTGAAATAAATATGAGCTGGCATGTCACTGGACCCCCACACTCTGAGATCTGGACATCTGGAAGTAAAGCAATTTGCTCAGCTAAATACAGGGGTGGGAGCTACATATACAGAACTGACTATAAATTCCAGACTTCAGGAAAAAGGTGACGGAACTGCTACCATTTTTCAGGAAAAAGGAGACTAACTTAACTATAACAGACCTTTCCTGGCTGACCCCCACAATCTCTCTGGGAATGGCTCTGCAGACCCATGCCCACCTAGAGTGAAGTGGCTGCTAGGAAATGATGGAAGATCACGTCAAACTGGCAAGAGTGACTAGTGCTGAGTGAATAGCGGGCAAGGTTCAAAATACAGTCCTCTTTTAGTGCCTGGGTTCCTCTGGGAAGCAACTGGCTCATTTGCAAAAGGGAACATTCAGGAGGGAGCTTTGTTTGTTTGTTTGTTTTCATTCAATGTTCTAAACAAAAATATTATTTGGTTATTAATTTTTTGGCAGTGAACAAATTATTTTTGAAACAAAAGTGTTTTCTTTTTTTCCCAATAACCTTTCTCTTTGTGTGTGTGTGTGTGTGTGTGTGTGTGGTGTGTGTGAGATGTTGACATACATTTTACAGACTTAAAAAGGGGACTTTAAGAAACCCACAAAGGCTCAACATCCCCATTCCTCCCCCCTCCTCCCCCCAAGTCCCTTGGAGGTCTAGTCAGTTTCCTGACTTCTTCAATTAAAAAAAGGCAATTATGGCACAAAAGCATGGAAATTAAATTAAAAAAATCAAATTTATAAATATTCTTCCACTGTACACATTTTCACAGCCCCACCCTATCCATTTTTATTCACATTTTCTTTTTTTAAATTCCCACCCCTATTTATTTTTAAAATCATAAAATATATTTTAATCTTTGTTCATATTTAAAAATATTTACAGTAAAAGACAAGTTCCTTCTATTAAGGTCATGAGGAGTCTGTACAAGGAGACGGTGGAGGGGGGTAGAGGTGAAAGTAGCTTCGCTCTGTGGCTGGAGATGGAGGGCAGCTCTCTTCTGCCGACATATACTGGCTGCGAGGCGTGGGGGGAGGGGGATAAGGGTCTGAGTCTGAATTTAGATCTATGTAGTATTTGTTGGCCTTCCACCGGCTTGTGCTGTAGTCGCTGTCGCACACATCTGTGCTGCATGGTGTCGTGGGTGGAGCTATCCCTCGTATCAGGTAGGGTCTGAAAAGTTAACAGCTCAGTGTTAGTAGTGTTCAAATTTCTTAATTAAAAAAAATAATACTACATGAATTTTAAATGCAGGTGAAAGGTGCCAGAGTGAAGACCTCCAAAGCACAGGTGTTACAGATGGGATTTTTAAAGGAGCATAAGAGAATTAGGTGCCACAAACTAGAACCACTTTATCTTGTTTTACATAGGGTGCTGAACTGCCGTCAGGTGATAGAGTCTATTTTGGCTGCATAATAACCAGCAAACTAGCAGTGAAAAGCTCTAGACCCAATTTCTAATGCCCCAACCAATCACACACATAATGTTTTCATTTTTCAGAAATGAACAGTTGCATTGGGACAAGAACACAAGCAAATAAAGCGGATGTTTGATATAGTAACGAGTAATAACAGTCTGATGTGCCATTTAATCAAAGAGGAAAACAATTACCTCTTTTTCTCCTTTAAAAGGTGAAGCTTTGAACAAGATTGGTTTTTTACCTAGACACAAAACCAAAGAGACCTCAACCTAAGAAAATGCCAAGCTTTCTGTTTGATCTGTACCTGTAAGATCTTGTTGTTGAAGGAATGTTTGAGGAATAGAACATCTCTGTGTTATATAAGGAACGATCAGTGGCTGGGGAAGGAGGGGGGTTCAAAATCTGTGGATGTTAAGAACAAATAAGGCAGAGGTTCAGTTTAATTCATTATGGAACAATACTTAGAAACAGAGAGAAAAACAGTATAAAAATATCTCCCATAGGTTGCTATTATCTCATCCATAGTCTAGCCTCCTCTCCTTGTTTTTACATGTAGTTTCATAAGAATTCATAATTTTTTTTTTTTTTTTTTTTTAAGGCCAGAAGGTTTCATTGTGATCTTCTTGTCTAGACATAGCACAGGCCACAGAATTTCAGCCACTGATTCCTGCAGTGGAGAGAATTATGGTTCCCTACTACGTAAGTGAGATGTTAAGTGACTTGTCCAGTGTTAAATAGGAAAGCTGTGGCGGAGCCAGGAACTGAACCCAGTTTTCCAGAGTCTCCACCTACTGCTTTAACCACAAGAGCTTCCTTTATTTATGGTCATATAGACAGATCTCTTCCTTGTCAGCCACTAATGGACCTGGAGCCTCCTCCACCCCCAGCCCTTACCCTGTCCCAATCAATGCCACATCCAGGAGCCTGAGTTCCTTTACTAGGACCAGTTCACTCCATGTTTTCCCAGTAACTTTTTTTACAGCTATTTTTTAAATCACACCAGTTTGACAAGGTCAGCAATGCAAAGAGGCTATTAGCTATGAATGCTTAAAATCTCCCCCATCCTGCACCCAAAAAATGACTAATTAATTAATTGTTGGCACCCCTTAAGAAAATAGCATTTATTATGCTTCACATTTAACACAAACATGCAGTGGAAATCCCCCCCAGCCCCGCCTCTCCATTTTTTTTAAAAATATTCCAGTCTACTCATTTTTAGAGGTACAAAGTGAGCAGTAGCACTTCACGTATTTCATGTTCTTTCTAGCTCAGTTCAATTTAACAATATTACTAATGGGTACACCTTTCCCTCCCAGTGGAGTGACATGCATAAATCACTGATCAGTAAGATGGGAATGTGCCGCTAGGTATTCATTACGCTCTTCGATATACACCCAATCCCTCCTCCCCCACTGTCAGTGGAAAGAGAAATATGATCTTCAGCACCAATAAAACACAGATAAAATAACAACACTTTGTGCCTTTCAACCAAGGATCTGAAGGTGATTTATAAATATCATGTTAAGTCTCCACACTCTTATAAAGAAGGTAAGGGATCATTTCAGTCACCACTAAAATACAGCCACTTCTGGGGTAAAAGGCAGCAGTTATTTAGCACCGCACCATAGGGAGATGAAGAATGATGTATCCTCTGAAATAACACATTTTATTTGAACAGGAATTTGATTAACAACTGTATTCTTAATTAAAGTTCCTTTGGCATTTTTAATATCACAAGTGGCCAGGACCTCAGTTTTATGTTGCATCTGAAAAACTGCACTTCCACCAGCACAGTCGTCTCAACATTGAGCTGGGGGCATTTCATCAGTATTAACTCAAGGGGAAAGTACCACAACAACACTTCCACACTAACCCTACCAACAGCCTTGCATACACATCCAGCAGGAAGGTAGAAAAGACACAGCCCTATGGAGCTCCACACAATTACATCTTAAGGGATGATGAGTGATTGCCCAAGAGTACCCTATGGGAACACTTAGCGAGAAGGGAACAGACACATCCAAGAGCAGCTCTGTCCACTCCTATTAGAGTTATCAGCTGAGTCAACAACACTTCACAATTCATATTAAAGTCAGCAGATCTCACAGAGGTTAGCTTTAATGCCTGTGGTCAGAACCTCAACTGGTGTAAACTGGCCTAGCCCCATTGACTTCAATGGAACTATATTGATTTACACCAGTTTAAGATCTGGCCCCTGATCTTTATTGATTGCCAGGAGAACATCCATCAACACCACTCGTGTGTCTGTGCAGTAGCCACAATAACTGGGAAGATGACCAGAGACAGCGAGAAGCTCAGAGTTGTCTTGCCACAGCCTTTCTCCATAATCTTAAAAACTGGGGGATTAGCTACCAGATCATAACTGCCCAGAGCATCAAGATAAAGTGACGGTTTACTTAGTAAAGGCTGCACAACAGCTTCCTTAAGAGAATCTGGCATCCCACCTTCCCTAAGGGAGGCATTCAGTCTCCCCCAGCAATGACCTCTGTTCCCCACAGGCCTTCACAAACATGGGTCCGAAGGAAGCGGTGTGTAAAAAGGACCCTCAGCACCTCAATACTTCAGTGCAGAGCAGTGGCCTAACAACCAGATAGGACCTTAAATTTATCCCCTCCGTGCACATAAAACCAGGCATCTTGGCCCAAAATCCACCCCATTTTTCTCTCACTGCAACCAGAAATTTCCTCCTGTCTGGAGGCCCTTGAATCAGGTACCAAGTGAAGGCAGCTTGGATTAACTAAAATGGCCACAGCTCAAAACAAATCCGGACAATATGGTGGAGGCAAAGTACCTCTTGCTGGCCTCTCTTTGTGCTGCAGCATAATGCTTTTGTGGCGCAGTTAATCTGCCAGTGACTTCAGTGAACAGGCTCACTAGCTATCTTCCTGCTGCTTCACAGAATGAATGAAACCCAAACTTACACAGTGTGACTCTGAACATAACTGTTTATGAGTCTGCCATAGCCTCCAGGCTAATGTGCCTGGTCCTTTAGCTCAAGCAGTAAAGGTTCAGTTTTTATATCCAGAGAACCTGTGTTCTATCCCTGCTGATGACTCAGCCAAGGATTAAGTTACAAGCGGTGGCTTGCATTGGGGAGCTCAATTGTTGTGGACCTCTGTGTTAGTGGGAGGTACACAAAGAGCTGCACAATCTGCTATGACTGATGTCTTGTTTAGGCGGAGCTTGCATTGTGGATGGAACTGAGCGGAGTTGTGTAGGAGAATACAACCACTTATGTTTTTGTCCAGTCTGCCCCTGCTAGCTAGTGGCAATTTAAATGTTAGCACTGTTCAGTATATAGCTGCTGATCATTTTAGCAGACATGCCCAGCTACTCTGAAATGACATGGAGAGATTGGGATCATCAAAAACTTAAGAGCATGCCACACTTCTCCTCCTCTCCACTCATCAGATCTCTGGTCATAACTCTCCATCCCCAGTGCTTCAAATACAGACCTGTGTTTGCAGCTTCTCTCTGTAGTGCTTTTTAATTGACTTCAATTAATGCAGTGAAGGATAACAATGAAATAGGAACAATTAGAGCCTGACTACACACAGGTTTTGTATTGCTCTAAATATATCTGTTTTGAAACCGATATATTTAAAGTGATACAATCCCCAAAGTTAGAAGAATGAGCTATGCCAATATAAGCACCTTTACCCTGATATAACTTTATCCACACTAGAGGTCTGTACCACTTCAACTGTATCAATTTCTAAACCGGTATAGTTACAGTAATATAAAACCTGTTCACAGACCATTTCTTAGGCTTCCTTGCTCATTTAGATTGACATATGTAAACTATTTACATTTTTAATCAGTAGGTGACACCCATGTGCGCACTATTTCTCTATTATAAAAGTTGACCAGCAAATTCTGGTGGTTTTCCTGCCTCCACTAATATTGAATTAAAAGGGCTGCTATGTTGGAATTCCAAATATCTTTACAGACTCTTGACTCACTCCTTTGATGTCCTAGTCACGCACTTAGGGATTAATAGTAAGAATTTTAGATATACATTGGGGACACATCAGTTGGAAGCAACAGAGGAGGAGAAGGACCTTGGAGTATTGGTTGATCACAGGATGACATGAGCCGCCAAGATGCGAAACGGACGTTAAAAAAGCAAATGCGGTTTAGATGCATCAGGCGAGGTATTCCAGCAAGATAAAGGAGGTTAGTACCGTTATATAAGGCACTGGTGAGACCTCATCTGAATACTTGTGTGCAGTTCAGGTCTCCCATGTTAAGAAGAATAATTCAATCTGGAACAGGTCAGAGACGGCTACTAGGATGACCAGGAATGGAAAACCTGCCTTATGAAAGGGAACCAAGAGCTGGCTGATTAGCCAGCCAAAATAAGCGCGGGGGATATGCTCTCTATAAATAACAGGAGGAATTAACATAGGGAGGAGAGAGAATTATTTAAGCTTAGTACCAAGTAGACACAAGAAAAAATGGGTACAAACTGGACATAGGAAGTTAGACTTGAAATAGAACGAAGGTTTCTAACCATTAGAGAGTGAATTCGGAATAGCCTTCCAAGGGGAGTGGGGGGGCATAAAGACAATAGCGCTTTAAGACTAAGCTTGAAAGTTTATGGAAGGGATGGTAGATAGGATAGTTAATTTTGGCAATTGATCTGGATTACAGCAGATAACCTGCCCATGGTCGGTGATGGGATGTTGACAGGAAGGGATCTGAGTTACTGCAGAGAACCTTCCTGAGTGCTGGCTGGTGAGTCTCCACACGCTCAGGTTTAGCTGATTGCCATATTGGGGGTCGGGAAGGAATTTCCTCCGGGGCAGATTGGGGGCCCTGAGGTTTTTCGCCTTCCTCTGCAGCGTGGGGCATGGGTCACTTGCTGGTGGATCTTCCAGCTTGGGTCTTCAAACCACAATGAAAGACTCAATAACTCGGACATAGGTTAGGGGTTTGTTATAGAAGTGAATGGGTAGGGTTCTGTGGCCTGCTTTGTGCAGGAAGTCAGACTAGATGATCATATTGGTCCCTTCTGACCTATGAGTCTATGAGTCTAGTGAGTGGGGAATCAGGAAAAGAAATCAAACCAAGCTTTTCTGTATTGCAGGAACCAACAGACAGTTCAGTTGTATTCACAATTTTTCCTCACCCATCTAACCCCTTAAAAATTAAGAAATAAGATTATAGTTACTGCTGGACACAAGAACAATGCATACCGCCTTCCAAATTCTTTTTTGATTTATTATAACTGTAACAGGGTCAGGCCAGATGGCTACAGGAGAGTGTTAGACGGCAGATATATTAATCCCAGATTAAGCAGATCCCTTTTCCCTGGGTAAGGTAACATGGGCAGTTCCAGAACAAGCAGGAAATTGCTGGAACCAACTAAGGCAGGCAGGCTAATTAGGACACCTGGAGCCAGTTAAGAAGAAACTGCTAGAATCAATTAGGACAGGCTGGCTAATCAGGGCACCTGAATTAAAAAGGACCTCACTTCAGTTTGTAGTGTGCATGCAAGGAGCTGGGGGCAAGAGGCACTAGGAGCTCAGAGTGAGTAAGCATACTGCTGGAAGACTGAGGAGTACAAGCATGATCAGATACCAAGAGAAAGGTCCTGTGGTTAGGACAAAAAGGGTGTTGGGAGGAGGCCATGGGGAAGTAGCTCAGGGAGTTGTAGCTGTTGCCCAGCTGTTACAGGAGGCACTCTAGAGAGCTACAGTCCACAGGGCCCTAGGCTGAAACCTGGAGTAGAGGGTGGGCCTCGGTACCCCCCAACCTCCCAACTCCTGATTAGACACAGGAGGAATTGACCTGGACTGTGGCTTCTACCAGAGAGGAAGGTCTCTAGGCTGTTTCCTGACTCACATGGTGAATCTCTGAGGCAAGCAAATCCACCAATAAGTGCAGGACCCACCAGGGTAGAGGAGGAACTTTGTCACATAGTGTATTAACTGTTTATATGTAAACGTGTACACCCCCCTCCCTTTACATACTAATTTGGCTCTCAACTGCAGTATGGACCATCTTAAATCATTTTTTGTCAAAGCACTTCTAATGCTTAGAGAGGCTGGCTCTAAAAGCTCATATAGACAGAATAATAAATGCATGTATTGCTTGCTCAGTGATGCTGAGAAGCAGCAAAACAACTGTACAACAAGATGCTGGTGCAAATAATCTCTGCATGCTTCTCCCATAAGTCACCAATGGCCCTTCCTCATTGTGTTTTATCATGCATCTCTCCCTTTTCACCTCCTAACCTCTACAGGCTTATTTCCTCACTTATGGAAATTTGGTTTTGGGACTAAGAATCTCATTTTCTCACAGTAAATAATGTAAAATCCAGAACCAGACAGCTGAAAAACCACAAAACATTTTAAGCTTCAGCAACATACAGTGGTGCCACTTTGTTTTTCTGGTGCTTGCATTTGGTTTTCTGAATTGAAGTTGAACACTTTGGATAAACAGTGTCCAAGCATAGTTTTTGAGTGTTTTCTTCCCCCGGCTGTGTTTTGTTTGTTTTTTCTCACTCCTGTGCATGCTTGTGGGATTATGCAGTGCCAAACATCATCAGGTCAGTGACAGTGTTCAGAAGAGACAGAGGACTAGATATTTACAAGTACTCGGGATGTAAGAACACCCATAGCCCTGCCGCCCCCCTCCTGCCCCCCCCCCCAAAAAGCATAAGAAGAAGAATGTCCTGGAAGAGCATCTTTTTAACAATGCAACATGGGAAAGACCACGAGCACGATACAATGCTCACTGGAATAAATGGAAGCCATTCTATTGAATTCAGTGATCACTGGATTGCCCCACTGCTAAATGACATCCTCCAAGACAGTCTTTATTAGCATTTCTCTAGTAGCACAAGTTTTAATCTGTCCATTTTTTGGACAGAAATGAGAGGCCCGTTATCTCCTGTTGGACACATTCAAGACTTACCTGTGGGTAGAAAGTGGCTTTAGTGCTAGATGAACTACTAGAAGAGGCTCCAGTAACATGGTTTCTGTCATACAGAGGGGCACCGCTACTTCCTCCCATGAGGCTCATAGAGCTAATCATAGACTTTCCACAAGAGATGCCTGCATGGAACCAGAAGAAGAGAGGGATACATGATTAGCTAACTACAATCTCATCTGCCAATGTAATAGAGAGCCAGATCCTCAGCTGATGTGAATCAATGTAGCTCCATTAGCCTCATTGTCCCTTGTTAATTTAAAGCTCATTAGTTTCCTTATTAAGAAAACAAAATCTTTCTTCTATTACCAGCCAAGAGTACAACTCCGTTTTACAGCTTCCTCCTCAAGTCTTCTTGCCAATGGACGGATTATTTGGTTTCTGATCCTCTATTTACTTTGAAAGTCAAAGGATACTGCCGTGTCACAATCCAAAGTCACAACTTAAAATAAATTAATTTAATGTATCACTCACTGTTGCATTGAGCCAGTGACTGACAGCAGCTGGACAATAAAGGAGTCTCCCCATTAGGGTTGGCTAAATTGTTTTTTGACCAAAAATTGGGTTTTTGACAAAAAATTTTTGTGAGAAGCATTTGCTTTCTACAGAAGATTTCAGTATTTCATGGAGAAAATAAAAGCTTGAAAACCAAAATATTTCCATTTTGGATATTTTGCCCCAAAAGCCACATTTTCCATGAAAAATGTTGACAAAGGCATCTATTTTTTTCAGTTTTGTCAACATTTGCCATGGAAAAAAATCCTATTTTCTGACCAGGTCTTGTCTCCATAAAAACTCAGAGGACCTGTTTTCATAATGGGTATATGGTATAATATCAGCCTCTTCGATGATTTAGAAGTTATTTTTGAAGGTTTTGCTACCCAGAAAGTACTCATGGAAAAAACATGGTGTTTCATTCATAGAGATGCAGCCTACACAACTTACATTATTTTGACAATCAATCATATCAGCTGGCACGTATCCCTTTTGGAGCGGTCATGCTCTCACAGCCCATGCTGCCTTCTTCCTGCATCATTCCAACATCTAGGGGCAGATTCTCCATTGGTATAAATTGTCACAGCACCACTGGCTTCAATGGAGCCGGGAATTGAGGTATGTTTTCACTAAAGAGTTAGCCCGGGTGATTAGCACCTGGGTCTGAACACTTGGGTTAGACTATTCCAAGTATAAGCAGTCACACTGCAAAGCCATATCTGATTTACTGTGTCCTCACTGGGGCTGCATTCGCCTGTGTCTCTAGAGGGCTTCTGGAGGCATACCCTGTGGTTCTACGTGCTGTTGTGAGCTGAGCAGCTCTGCTATTCTTTCCCAGTGAATTGTGGAAGAACTTGTCTGTCCTTCTAGGCACCCAGTGTGACCATGGGAAGGCACTGGAGGACTATCAGCACTGAAGTGATTTAGGCTGAGTCCTCACTGCAAAGTGGGTGGATTATCAGTCTCAGTGACAGTGGTGCCTGAGCTCTAACCTACACCCCCAGCTGGTCCAGCTAGCCCTGGTTTAAGTAGCATCAAACTTGGGTAAGAGAGTTGTGTGTGGGGATGGCAGAGGGGTTAGAGGCAACATCCAAGAACATACTCATGATCTCCATGGTAACTATTAAGGGGAAGATTTTTAAAAAAATTTAGGCACCTCATGGAACTTTCAAAAGCACCCAGGTGTCTAACTTCCACTGAAAGAAACCTATCTGCATCTTTTGGCACCTAAAATCTTTTGTAAATGTGGCCCAATGGGAAGATAAGCACTAAAGTCCCACTGAAAGTCAATGGACATTCGACATCTAACTTGCTTTGGTGCCTACAAAAACCAGCTCCATAGTTAGTATCCTGTGAAAATAAAATCCAGGTAACATAATAGTACTGATGAAATGCAGGGTCCTTACCATCCTTACCAGTAAAAGTGCCATGCTGAGAACTCCCTGGAGCTATAAAATTAAGAGGAACATGAGGGGTTCCGCTGACATATTCATGTGGAAAAGGTCCATTGGGTCCAGCATAGCGCTGACATACCACTCGCTGGCAAACAAAATACATTCCTCCCATGACCAAAAGGGACAGTATGATACCAATGACAGGTCCAATAGCACTAACGTGGGGTTGAGGTTCATCTGAGGATGTGTTTTTTTCTGGGGGGGGGGGAAAAAAAAAAAAAATCATTACACTGATGTATATGATGCTGCTCTCGAAAAACCTCCATACTTGCTCCTAAAACCCCAGGCCAGGGGGAACCAGATAGAATGATCATACAATCATTCACACAGTGCACTATGCCAGGGGTTGGCAACCTCTGGCCCGTGGCTCGCCAGGGTAAGCACCCTGGCGGGCCGGGCCAGTTTGTTTATCTGCCCGCGTTGGCAGGTTTGGCGGACCATGGCTCCCATGGGAAGCGCCATGGGCTGAGGGATGTGCTGGCCACGGCTTCCCGCCACCCCCATTGGGCCTGGGATGGCGAACCGGGGCCAGTGGGAGCCGTGGTCCACCAAACCTGTCGACATGGCAGATAAATAAACTGGCCCAGACTGCCAGGGTGCTTACCCTGGCGAGCCATGTGCCAGAGGTTGCCGACCCCTGCACTATGCAAATATTTACATTACATTCACACAGTGTCCCCCAGGCCTTCTACATTCTGAATTATTGAGTAAGATTTTACATTTCCTCTCCTCCACCTATAGTAATTAGCGACCTTCCGACCTCACCTACACTTTTGCCCTCTAATAATGTACTGGAAGCCACTTTTAACTAATTTTTAAAATTGACTAGATTTCAAGCTGAAATAGTCCCATTAAAACATGATACTTTTTCACTGTTGTAACAACGATATAAACTTGTTCAGTTGGAAAAAAGTCAGCTGCCAGAAATATCTTCATACCATATTCATTATATCTATGGGGGAATTCAACCCTAACCCAACCTAAGGTCATGTTTGCTGTACAGCCATGCAAGCACTGAATCACCTGTGAATCACTTTACTCATCTGACTGGTCCCATGCAGGATCAGGTCCCTAATTTACAAAAGAAAAATCAGAGCAGACTGCAACAAGATTAATATGGAGTACTCCACACTGGGCCTGTGGTCACTGCCACGTTAAAGATGAGAATGGCCAGAGAGCTACACTGTAGAACTACACATCGGCTTTGGTCCTTAGACCTATAGGTGGGCAACCTCTGACATAACAGAGGGAGCACATGAGAGACTGTGTTATGTGATGGGAAGAAGAACGTCCTGGTCCATGACTGGGACTCTTAGGGTATGTCTACACTGCAATGTATGCCGCAAGTTAGTAGAACTCAAATTATGCCACCTGGGCTTGTTAACCTACGGCTTGAATATCTACACTCATCTGTAACTCTAGGTTAGGAATTGTTGAACCCTTGGTCCCACCCTGGGGCTCCAGAATCTACACTGCATTATGCAGGCCAGAGTCCAATCACCCATGCCCAAGACTTCCTAGCACCCTCCCAGAGTGTGACCATTCTATCCCTTTGTTCATGGTGCAGCATGGGAAAACTTGACTGTCCAGAGGACAAAGAAACTCAGCCTGTAGTATTGCGGGATACTTTTGGTGGACGTCAGAGTACAAGTCCACCAGAGGGGCTAAGTCTACACTGCAACCTGACTCCCGGCTTGACTCAGGCTTGGACACTTCATCCCCATGGGGTCCTGGATCCAAGCCCTGGGTTAGCATGATGTGTGTGTATACGGAAGGGTGTGTGTTAGGCTTGAACCTGAATGTGAACCCTGGGCTTATACTACAGTGTAGACATACAATTAGGCACTACAATAATACAAATACTAAACAACACCAATAATGCAGTTTATCTTCTGGTCTCTGTTTTCATAGAATGTTATCTGTCATGGAATGTCATTCTCATGTCAGTTTTAGGTGACGAATCAAATCACTGTTGGAATAAAATGAGACCACTTATGTTGCAAACCACCACATGCTCGCTCAGCCAAGAATACCTCCACATGTGCTATGCCTTCTGCTGAACTTATACAATAATATATCGTGTTGAAAGAAAATTATCATTAAAAAGGACAGGAAGAAAACCCATTCATTTATAGAGCTGTGAGAATTCTTCCCATCTTATTAATTAACAGTTTAATTACTGAATGATGAATGGGACGGTTGATTGGCTATACACACACTGTTTTGATTTTTCAGTGGTAGAATGTATTATAACCATTAGTTTACTTTCCCTCCTAAAAAGAAATAAATCTTTAGGATTTAAAATGTTCATTTTTTTTTTTACATTTTTAGAAAATAACTGTTCTCACTTTTATGCTGAGGGGAGAATTGAGCTTTTCTGTCACATTTGCATTTGTAAAAGTTTCTTTTTTACTCTTCAATGCAGTATAATGCAAAAGTGACAGCATCATATATGTATCTTAACTACTTTGTTTGGTTATTGTTTATTTTTGTCATTGGCAGACACTTTCTTTTTTAAAACATGGTGATAGCTCTCCTGAAATTTTGCCCAACATCCCAAAATATGTGACTTTCTGACTGAAATAACCAACACACTAAAATGTATTAATCGGTATCATTAGCTTTCAGAGTTAACAGTGCGTTCTTGAGGCAATGGCGGGGCACTTCACACCTCTCCTTAAAATTAATCCTGCACTGGATCACGTCATTGAGTCAAAGACTTACGGCCAGATCTGAAGAGGTGATATAATCAGGAGCTGAATCGGCTCAGCAAACTCTGGTGTCTTTTTTAATTAAATGAAATCTTAAATTCTGCAGAATCTCTTATGTGGCCATGAGGGAAATGCTAGCATAGTGTACCAACAAGTACAGGCTGAATCAAACCCATTCAGTAATCTGATAAAAACTCTTGCACTGCTTTATCATTTGTCCTATTCCATTTGGCAAATCAATGATTTTTTTTATCCTTCCTGCGTTTTGAATGGAGCTGAACATAACAAAGCTATTCTGATTTAACAACTAATTCAGATTATATTATCAGCTCATCATGTCATGCTAAAAGGATCTTCATGCCTCACTATCAATGACTGATGTCAACACAGCTCAGGGAATAACATGTTAGTGTAACCATTGCTGCAGAGGCAGTAGGTGAGAGAAGTGTACTTTTTATCTCCCCGTGGTGTTTGTGTATTTTTAATTTCCTTGATGCAGCCAAAGTTAACATAAGAAAATTCAGCACAAACTTGGGGCCAGATCCTCAGCTTGTGCAAATCAGGGTAGTACAACTGAAGACATTGGCGTTATCCCCAATGTACACCAGCGGAGGATCGATCCACCCTTCAGAATTAGAGTTTGAACCATTCTACCGATCAGATGATCATTTTAAAGGGGGACTCAACTAGATTTGTTTTAAAATGGCCAATTAAAAAAAAATCAAAGGATGCTTTATCGAAACTGGAATACTAAACTCCTGATTTGTAAAAGATTTTTTTTTTTTGTTCCCTCGATGGACATTTTTCATCAAGCAAGAAACTAACTGAGGATCTGACTGCAGGACAAAGGTCTTGTGTATGCATCCTTGCACTTGCATGGAGACCAACTGTGGCTGTGCAGATTTAATTGCTGGATCTGGGCCTAACTGCGTGCAGAAAAGAAAGAAAACTGGCTATATATAAAATGCTGCCAAATGCACAAAAAAACCCTTTTTACTATTATTAGGAAGGAGGAATTGGGTGAGGGCTGCAAGAGGGTTTGGGAGGCTAGAGAAAAAGGGACAATTGGGGAACAGGAGAATATTCATCCTGAAGTTTCCAGGGTATGAGTTTCCAAATGAATTAATCTTCTACTGCTCTTCTCCTCTCCCAGGCAAACCCCCTTTCCTGCTCCCACTTTCTTTTCTCCCCTAATGAGGCTTCTCCTACATTCCCAGCCTTCTTCTGCCCCTGCCCTGCCCCTATTGTGCTTTTGAAGAGTTCCCTCCCATATGGGTTGAAAGCCTCATGAGCCCAGCTCATCCTTCGAATGCTGCCCCTTGCTCTTACCTGTTCATCATGCTACTAGCCCTCACCCCTTAGTCCCGGTTGCTAATGAAACATGCCTCCCACTGCTATTTCCCAGCATGAGGAAGGGTGGGTCAGTAACCAACCAGAAAGGGATGGGATGTGTAGGATAATGCAAGCTAGGGGAGGGAGGAGTGAGGTAACCCAACCTGGCTCCTTCTCCCAATCACCCCTCCCCCACCTGGCACAACACCCCTCATCAGCTTCCTCTCACGCTTGAGAAACTTGCCGATCACCAACATATTAAATACCTGGCAATTAGCCAGCGCCCTAAGACTGACATTCTTAGATGATCTGTAGCATTCACTATATAAACTCGGTGACTGATTTTTGTTTGTTCATATGAGATTCCCAGAAGAGCAGTGTTTATGCTTCTATCCCACAGCAGCACTTCAGAGCAAGGAGCTGCAACCATTCAATTAAAACAGTCCCCTTTGTAGCTGAAAGTGGCTGTCCTTACTCCTCCCCGCTATTCAAAAGCTTCATGAGCTGTATGCCCAGGCATGGAAGGTGGGGGTGGGTGGGAAAAGCGGGGGCAGTTTTGGGCAGAACAGAATGGAATTTGCATTATGCCTTCCATGCTTCTCAAAGCATTTGACAAAATAATGGGCCAACAGCAACTAAGGGCAAAATGGAGTAGTTGTCAGAGGCTCAGCCATAACTCACATACAGCTCTGGTCATGAGAACTTCTGATTATATTTCAGCCAGGAAATCAAGGTCTCGCCTATGCTCTCTTATCCTATCTTCAGGGTATCTTGCTGGGGCCCTCGTCACAACAGTCATCTTTTGACATAATTAGAGCTTGATCTTGTAATGTAGATGGGGCTAAGCCTTGTTTTAACAGTGTTCCTGAACTGTGCGGCAGCCTTATGAATTCCAAGGCTACCAGTGAGTTGTAATCAGGCCACCAACAAGGTTGCTGTTACAGTGTAGACAGGACTGAGTTTAGTAGCAAGCTAGAGCTTGGTCTATCCCCCTGGACTCAGGGCCAGCCACAGAAGTAACGGTCAACATACACACGCTTCAAACGGGGACAGGAATGTAATGCCTGCATGTATGCAGACAGCTTTAATCTCAAAGAAAGCCCTCTCACCACACATGAGTTCATCAGACCCATCGATGCAATCTGGAAAGGAGTCACACTGCTGTTTTATGAGGATGCACTGGCCACTGGCACATCGAAACTGATTTGGGAGACAGATTGCTGCAAGGGAAAAAATAACCGTTTAGTTAGCACACAAAACCTTAATCTAAATCAAATTATAACCTGCTCTGTGAAGTAACTGAACATCTCACGAAACTAGACGTAATGTATAGAACACTTGCTGTGTACATTAAACTTTATCCACCTGGAAACTGAATATCTGCGTCACTGTCTAGTACTTAGGAGAAAATTGGTCAGCAAGACACACACAGTTTAGACAGTGTGTAATTCTGGCACGTACGAGCAATTACACAGCTGAAGTACACAAGTCTTGATTAACTTGAAAAAAAATCCCCTCCCAGAAAACAGAATATGCCATTAAGGCAACAGAATGGAGAGGAAATCTATTTCAGCTCCTGAAAATCCAAGGTCTTTAGTCAAATTAGCCCTGTGCATTTGTTTCCTGTGTTTGCTTTGGATTTTAAACAGACTATTTATTTTCCCTAAGGCTTACAAGTAGCTGATCAGATAACTTACGCAGTTATGGAAACGTATACTTTGAGGCATAGAAAAGGGGGTGGGGGAGAGATGAAGAAGGAGAGAAGGGCAGAATCAACACATGTTTTAAGCTTTTCATAACATATTTTTGCATTTTTGGTTTCAGAGTAAAAAGAAAGGTCTTTAAATCATGGATGGCTGTTTGTGTTAGAGCCAGGCACTCAGGACAATAAATCTTACTATTGCAGTCTGCTTCGTCAGATTTATCTTGGCAGTCAATTTCTCCATTACACCGCAAACGGGCATCAATACATTGTCCTTTCTCACACTGAAACTGGGCTGCTGAGCATATAGGACAGCTATCTTCATCACTCTGGTCATCACATTCTGGAAATCCATCACATCGCCATGCCATTGGGATACAGTCTATCTCCCCAGTCGCACAGGTAAACTGATCTGGGGAACAAGTTGGAGGTTCTGGAGAAAATAAAAACCATGCATACTTATTTTAGTCCTGATAAAAAGATTATATATATAAAAAGTGAAAGAGACTTTTCACAGATGGAAAACTTATGTCCATGCTGAAATTCCTCTGTGAAAATGACACGTTTTCATCAAGAGATAATTTACAGTTTTGCCCAGGGAATAAATGTTTCCCAATTTGTAACAAAAAAATGTGTATGCTGACAGAAGAGGCATGGTCCAGTTGTCTAAGAACTGGACTGGTGGCAGGGAACTTTGAATAAGTAACCTTGTGTTAGCAACTTTGTTTTCAAAGAGATTTTCATATGGGTTTCATGTAAACGAACACTCAGGAAATATCAGTTTCCACTTGCAAAGCACAAACTGCTAGCTTCACACAACTCTAATCCCTAAATTACATTATCCTAGGATATTTCTGATCATGGTTTAGCATAATCTTTATAACAAAGCTGGTATTCTGGGTGAACTAGTCACTAGTTTACCTAAACCAAATGTAACCCATGCTTACTCAGTATGTCTCTCTGTCCTTGTCTAGTGGTTAGTCCGTGTATAGATGTTTATGAATCTGCTACGACGGTTTAAGCTAAGGAATCTGGTGTTTCTTTGGCTTGGGCGCTAGAGGCTCATGCTCTCTCATCCAGAGGTCCTGGGAGCAATGTCCACCACTGCTGCCCCATTCAGCAGCATCGCATTAAACATCAGTGACTGGGTTAAGAACCAGCTGCCAGCTGTCAAAGGCACTTAAACATATATTACAACAGAACAGCAAAGCCAACCCCTTTTGAATAATAACAACTAGCTCTCATATAGTACTTTTCAACTTTAGATCTCAAATGCTTTACAAAGGAGGTTAATATCATTATCCTCATTTTACAGATGGGGAAACTGAGGCACAGAGAGGTGATGTGATTTGCTCAAGGTCACTCAACAGGTCAGTGGCAGAGCTGGAGACTAAAAAGATGGTTACCTTTCATAATGGTTGTTCTTTGAGATGTGTTGCTCATTTCCATTCCATTGTAGGGGTGTGTGCTCGCCACATGCACCAGTGCAGGAAGCTTTTCCTTCAATGGTATCCATAGAGGATCAGCTCTGGAGCCCTCTGGAATGGTGCACGTATGCCACGGAATAAGAGGTGCCGCCGGCTCCCCACCCCTCAGTTCCTTCTTGCTAGAACTCTGACAGAGGGGAAGGAGGGCGTGTCATGGGATGGACATGAGCAACGCATCTCGAAGAGCAACAGATACTAAAGGTAACCGTCTTTTCTTCTTTGACTGCTTGCTCATGTCCATTCCACTGTAGATGACTCCCAAGCAGTACCACCAGAGGAGGGTAAGGAGTTCATGGATGTGTTAATTGCATCACAGCTCTGCCAAAGCCACTGTCATCTCTGGCTTGCTGAATGACGTTGTAATGTCCCATGAATGTGTGTACCAAAGACCACGTTGCAGCCCTGCAAATGTTCTGGATAGGGACATGCGCCAGGAAGACATCTGAAGACACCTGTGCCCTCGTCGAGTGAGCCTTCGCTACTGGTGGAGGCACAGTCTGTGCCAAGTCATAACAAGTTCGGATGCAGGTGGTGATCCAATTCAAAATCCTTTGAAAGGACACCGGAAGGTCCTTCATCTGGTCAGCTATCGCAATAAAGACCTGGGTCGATCTGTGGAAGGGTTTGGTGCGCTCCAGGTAGAAAGCCAGCGCGTGCCTGACATATAGTGTTTGCAGCCGCTTCTTTTCATTGGTCATGTGAGGCTTTGGACAGAAAACCAGGAGGAAGATATCCTGGTTGACATGGAGGTGTGACACCACCTTTGGCAGGAAGAACTGATGGGGCCACAGCTGGACCTTGTCCTTGCAGAATACTATGTACGGGGCTCCGAAGTGAGGGCTTTAATCTTGGAGACCCGTCTCACTGAGGTAATAGCAAGGAATGCAACCTTCCACGACAAGCAGGAAAGGGAACAAGAAGCCATAGGCTCAAAGGGTGAGCCTTGAGAGGACCAGGTTGAAGTCCTATTGGGGAACTGGGTCCCAGATTGGCGGAAAGAGTCTTTCAAGGCCTTTCAGAACCCAATCAACATCTCATGCGAGAATACTGATCTACCCTGGATGAGATGATGGAAGGCCAATATGGCAGCCAGGTGCACCTTGACTGAAGAAAAGGCAAGGCCCTGGTGCTTTAAATGAAGAAGGTAATCTAGGATAGATTGCAGAGATGACTGAGTCTGGGAGATAATCTGCTCTGACGCCCAGCAGGAGAAATACTTCCACTTTGCCAAGTAAATTGATGTGGTTGGGGGCTTTCTTCTCTCCAAGAGAACCTGCTGTATATGACTAGAGCAGGCTTGTTCCTCTGGATTCAGCGATGCAGTATCCAAGCTGTGAGGTGGAGAGAGAAGGTCCGGGTGGCTGGGAAGTGGCCATAGGGCTGCTAAGGCCAGGTCCATAAGCATGCCGAACCAATGCTGGTGAGGCCACACTGGGCCAATCATAATGACTCATGCCTTGTCCCTCTTGATTTCTGAGAGGACTTTGCTGATGAGCAGAATTGGTGGGAAGGCATACATCAGGTCTCCTGACCATGACAGGAAAAAGGCATCGGAAAGTGAGCCTCTGCCGAGGCCTTGGAGAGAGTAGAACTGATGACACTTTCTGGTCTGTCTGGTTGCGAACAGGTCCACTCAGGGAGTTCCCAACTTCTGGAATAGCATTCTGATGACCTCCAACTGAAGGGACCACTCATGGTGAGAGAAAAAGGACCTGCTGAGGTGATTCGCCAGCATGTTCCGGACACCGGGGAGGTGCGAGGCTTCCAGGTGGATCACATGCTGAATGCAGAAGTCCCACAGACAGAGGGTTTCCTGGCACAGAGCAGATGAATGAGTTCCCACCTGGCCTGTTGACACAGAACATGGAGGCCGTATTGTCCGTCAACATCTGCACCACTGACCGGACAGTTGGGAAAGGAAGACACCGCAAGTCAGATGGATGGCTCTGAGCGCCCTGATGTTTATATGTAACGCGAGCTCCTCCCGTGACCATAACTTGAGTTCACAGTGTACAGAAATGCACTCCCCAACCAAGGTCGGATGCATCTGAAATCAGAGAGACCATGGGTCACACGCTCGCCAATGGCACACCTTCCAACACCAGAATCGTGTTAGACCACCACTGCAGGGAGGTAAGTACCTGCGGCGGGATCATGATGACCGGGGAGTAGACGGATGCCAGCCACATCTGGAGGGGACGCCCAAGGCAAGAAGACTTTGCAGCACCGTCACCGGTGATAAGAAGGAACTGAGGGAGTGCGGAGCCGGTGGCGCCTTTTATACTGGTGCATATGCGCACCACTCCAGCAGGCACCAGAAGCAGTCCCCTACGGATACCACTGTGGGAAAAACTTCCAGCACTGGTGCACGTGGCAAGCACACACACCTACAATGGAATGGACATGACCAAACATTTGAAGAACCACCTAAATTTCCTGAGTCCCAGTCCAGGACCTAGCCACTAGATACCACTACCTCCCTAGAATATGTAAATCAGCTGTGTTAAAGAACTACAATGGGTTATCACATTACACATTTGTTATAGTGAATATATAAGGCATAGTCTTACGTTAAGTGGCAGTGTCTGAAAAATCAATGAAATGTTGTTAGAATTCTCATACTGATCTTCCAGGAGAAAGATGTAATCTTCCTTGTGGGGAGGGATAGCTAAGTGGTTTGAGCCTTGGCCTGCTAAACCCAGGGTTGAGAGTTCAATCCTTGAGGGGGCCATTTAGGGATCTGGGGCAAAAACCTGTCTGGGGATTGGTCCTGCTTTGAGCAGGGGGTTGGATTAGATGATCTCCTGAGGTCCCTTCCAACCCTGATATTCTGTGATTCTAACAGCAATAATATATTCATACAGTGGCTCCGTGATGACAATGTTACTGTACTTGTTGTGTAACAAATTCTGCATAATACAGAAGGGCCCAGCATGGCCACTTTGTAATACAGAATTCTTTTTTAACAGCCAGCATCAGAAAATCTCCTTCTTGGTGACAATGGGAGAAGTAAAAATCAATAGATGTTTTTGTGTTTTTCTTAAAGCCCCAGCTCCCAGAGTCATGTGACTACATGAGAAATCTGATCTTTCATTTAAACTAAAGTTTCTAGCCCTCTTGGTTGTGGAGAAAAGCTTGAAAAAGTGTCCCAAGTGTATCTCAGCAGCTCAAACCCCAAAAGGCAAACAATAAAAACCCAATATTTATTATTTTTAATCTCATGATTTTTTAAGCTAATTTTGATTTTTGAGGTCTGAATCATAATTTTTGAATGCTTGGAGTTGGCAATACTGACCAACTCAACTGTAACCAATGAATTAACAATTCTGAATAAACTAATATGTCACTTACACAAATAACTGGGAAAACTAAGGAATTAAAACTAATCTGGATTTCCTATTCAGACACAACATTTCCAGACAATGCAGAAAATAAGAATGACCGGCTCTTCTCTGGAAGCTGAATTCAGCCACTGAGCTGCATTTAATATTGTACCCCGTCGCAGTGAGCAGATACAAATTTAGGCCTAAAACTGGTCAAAGCATCTGTGGGCAGACACTCTGCAACTTCTTTTTATCAGGCTACTGAAAGATACTGACTCAGGATTGCTAATGATGCAGACAGGATGTGTCAGAAAGTATTAACAGGCTCTGGATAAGATAAAAATGAACGAAGACCAAAAGGGAGGCCCTAAATTTGTTAGATTTATAGGAGAAGATAATGAATCAGTGGGAGGTAAGAAATGTCTCACTGGCAATGTCTTACAGGAGCAACAGATTGAGAAATACGAGTAGGCTGATTTATTTATTTTTTGGCCTCCAGAAGTAACCACTACTGCTCTGAAACCACACAGTGTGTTGTGGTCATGGGAAAGAAAACAGTTTATAATGGAAATGACTTCCCCTGGGGAAGTCAGAGTTCAGCCAGCACATGAAATCTAGACAGAAATGAATATGTTTTTTAAAAAATCTGGAGTGCAGTGATAAAGCTAAAATATTGAAGATATGAGGCCTCCCAGAAGAAATGTGTTTGTTTGTTTTTTTAATTCCCCCAGCATGTGCAGTGCTATAACCAGTGAAAACTCCTGGGATTGGGAAAGAGGCAGAAAAGCATAAAGTGGGGGATTAAGAGAGCTACTATAATGAACAGGGTCACTACTCATCTTGGGATTGCCAGAACTGTCTTGATTTTATTAGCAACAGAGTGCATCAAAAACATACTCAGACACTAATTTCCGGGTTTGCGAAATGTCGCATATGGTCTTATGACATGTCAGCACTGTCCTGTTCAACACTATGTCATCACAGCCTAATGCAACATAGGGTATGGCTACACTTGAAACTTCAAAGCGCTGCCATGGCAGCACTTTGAAGTGCGAGTGTGGTCGCAGCGCCAGTGCTGGGAGAGAGCTCTCCCGGCGTTGCACGTACTCCACATCCTCATGGGGTTTAGCTTGCAGCGCTGGGAGCCGCGCTCCCCGCGCTGGGGCACTGTTTACACTGGCACTTTACAGTGCTGTATCTTGCAGCGCTTTTTTTTTCACACCCCTGAGCAAGAAAGTTGCAGCGCTGTAAAGCACCAGTGTAGCCAAGGCCAAAGTCACACTCTACCAAGCAGGTTTACAGCACAACACTCCAATCAGTCACATCAGATACACTTCAGTAAGTATCAATACAAGTGCTAAATCTTCTGAGGCCCAGAGGGGCATTTTGCTGGCAATGAAGACAGAGACATAGATTCAAAGATCAAAACACCAGACCTTATGGAGTAAGGGCCAAGTTTTGACTATGGATGTACCAGTTATGTCCAGGGGAACTGTGTGTGTGCATCCAAGCACTGAATCTGGACTCACGTTTCTACAGAACTGTGTAGATATCTTTAGTCAGAGCCTACATACATTCAGGAAAGTGCAGGTGAAATGACTAGGTTAAAGTTTATCACAGTGGAACTTGTGATCACACATTAGGAGGAGAGGGGGCAAACATGCATGTGAATAGAAGGGATGAAAAGAAGCACCACTAATGTAAATTAGCAAGAAGGTGAGTATGTGAGCCTTTGTGTTCTCCATTTCCCCATTTCCCCCCTCTCTTCTATTGGTTCTTGGACTAGAAAAATAAAGCAAAGCAGATCTGAGTTCTCGTACTCTGCTCTTCCTTATGAGTGCACTTCCTGTTGACCACAGATGGAAATTTTGGACACGGATGGAGATTGAAACATGGAAGAAGAGATCCTCCATGCAGAGCTAAGACTGGTCTTAACAGAATACCTGTGCAAAAGTTACAAATACATACAGTTTGAGTGGGCGTTTCAGAAGTACTCAGTATTGGCCTAACTGCTCCTCCATTGAAATCAATGGAAGTTTTACCATTCACTTTAATGAGAGCAGAGTTAACTTCTGAAAATCCCATCCTTTAAAAACAAAGATAGCTAAAATAAATTCTCATTTGACTATCAGTCAACACTTAATAGCACCTTAAACATATGAGGCCATCAAGCCCAAATCTGACTATGCAGCTTCTTGACCCCAGGAGCCCTGAGAGTCTTTATGGATATGTGCTCCCTATATAAAAAGCCCTATTAAATTAATTCACTTACCTCCACATGTTAAGAGGTTCTGTAAAAGTACAAGATGATCTGGGCATGAGCATCTTGGGGTTCCATCTCCTTTTGCAATGCAGATGTGTGAACAGCCACCATTATCACGGGAACATGGATGTGCAGCTGCATAAACAACACATGGAATGGAATATTGTGTACTGTCAATAAATAAGGATGTTCAGGTAGTGCAAAGCTGGTTTCTGTAAGAACTACCAACTTTCACTAGACATGAACACAGTAAATGCATGACTTCCCAGGTCACTGCTCAAAAGCTGATTTACAGTCTCTCTAGGAAAATTGCTCCTGAAAACCAAGATATATGGACTTCTCAGAAATCCTTTAAATATTTAGAAACTAGGATGCAAAGAAACTAGTAGAAGCTTCTTGTAAAAGACTACACTTAAAGAACGAGTAGACTTCATCTGCATTTCATCTGCGAACTGGACATTAAGAAGAGACGTGATACTTTTGTTTAAACCAAACAAAAGGCCTGTTCAGTACACTTAATCTCGAAGGACCCAAAATTATTTACAAAACTGAAGTACACATACGTACACACACACATAAAAATACATATATGGGCCAAGATTTAAAAAAAAAATAATAGGTACAGTTAGACTTCTAAACCCACTTTTAGGCACTTAGGTAAGTAGCCTCAAAAGTGCTAAGCACCCAATAGCTCCTCAAATAGGCAACCTAAATAGACAAGACAGACAAAGAGAAGCAGACAGATGGCAGAGCTGGGAACAGAACCCAGGTCTCTTGAGTCCTAGTTTAATGCCTTATCCACTGGATTACATCACTTCCTCTATGTGCTTACACTTAAGCACATTCTGAAGCATCTTGTTGGAGTGGAGCCCATATTTGTTATGTCACAGAATGATGCATTCTTGGATCCAGTACTAGTAAGTTCTAAGATTTTTACAAAGGGGAGGGGGGCATATAAATATAGTTAAATATTTCTGTGCCAAATGTGCTCTCAATCTGCTCAGACTCGTTAATCAGGCATTTAGCACAGAAATCTGCCTTCACTTTTAATAAACATAGAATTTTTATATATAGTCTTAAGATGCCACTGCACGCAGCATGGATTGTTGGAAGAGCAAAAGAAAACTTTTTTTAAATTGTTCTGTTGCAACAGAGATTTGGCTTTAAAGGACAAGTTTCAGATTTCAGCCCTGAAGGGTGATTCTTTTCAAGTGTGACTCAAAGTAGAAAGCAGGATCCTTGTCATAAACAAAATAAAGCACTCTCCCCCTTGCCGCCTTCTTTTTTTTTTAAAACCATTCATGATTTAGCATGTGAAAATCATTTCCCAATTCTCTGAATAGTGCTTAAATTAAAAAAATAAAATCTGTTTGCAGCAGTAAAGTAAGGGTACCTTGGAGAGACACTGGGAGTATGGCAAGGAGATGCTAGAGAAAAGGCTAGGAATGGCGAATATTACATATTGTGAAAGAAAAGGGGTTAATCGTTTGCAAAATTCTAGAACAAATGCACTAAAATGGCTCCAATTCCTTTTTTTTAAATGAATGATTCCTATACTCTTATTTTCGAAATTTGAGGGTTTCCGTGCTTATAAAACAAGGATTAGTAAGAGTGCAAGCAAACATCACACAGGTTTCCCCCTACACAGTTCTGTCAATGCACCTCTTGCTATTCTAGTTAATGGCTTTTTCAAACAGTAGCGGTAATGGGTGGATGGAAAAAAAGATTTGAAAATATCAGGACATTTTCTTTCCAGGTGTCTTTCAACTTCCAGAGAAGTTATCAATCATAGTTTATTAGATGAGTAGATAAAAGAAACAGACATGATATCCTAAAATTAAACAAACACACACACAACCACTCCCTACCTTCAGGTCTCCTTCCAAGCCCCTTTTGTATTGGGGATATTTTTCCTTTCCCCACCACTCCTTTACTCTCCCTTATTCTGTCATTCTGTCTCTTTCATTCTCTGCATCTTTCCACAGTCTTTTCTTTCTCTCTCTTTTTTAATTCTCTTCCTTTTTTCGGGAGGTTTTCTCGGATCCTTCCCCTTCTCAGTCCCCCAGTTAACATCTTTCTCTCCTCAAAGGCCCTGCATCATCCTTCTTTCAGATGCGGAGAGTTTGACAGAAGACCTCCTGTATCTCATCAGCACTTCTCTGTCAGTCAGCCAGAGGGGACCCATTACCATCATCCCCAGGGGCTGAGTGTCTCTACAGTTCTAACATCTGATGGTTCCTGGAGAAAGAGACCAAAAGTGGAACCAGATTATGGTATGTTTCCACTAACCCACTGGTGCAGCTCCTTGCTCTGCTTGGTCAAGTCTTAGCCTCGTTATTAGTACTTACATAATGACATAAACATACATGGTATGTTACAATAACAAAGACAGAATCCCTGTGCTGAAGAGCTTGCAATCTAAATGAAGACAACAAAAATCAAGCAAGCACAGAAAAACATCTCCCGGAGGGAGATGAAATGGGAAGGACAATACTACGATTAGGTGATCACTTGGAAGGCTAACGCACACATCCTAAAATTAACCAAGGGTGCGTCTCCCCCGTATTTTTTTTCCTTTTTCCTGTTCTTTCTGGATCTCTCCCTTCTGCCAGATTATGTCTGGCCTCCAACACCACTCTCTAGGAGAAGCAAAGTGAAACAGACAGTCCGAGCTAGTTTTCAATGTTCCTTTTGTTGCAACAGTGTTTCATGCTCGCATGCCTGCTACTCCAGTATGTTTGTCCACCCTTGTTTCTAAGGTAGGATAGGCAGGGCAAACAATACATAGCTTCTCCTCCCTTACGTCTCTCCCCCCAGGATCAGTGGAGATGTACTGCAGTGAACTATTTTAAAAGGAGCCACCCTTCCTCACTTTGCGGTTCAACAAAAGCCCCCCTTGCTCCTTGATGCCTCTTTTAGAAATGCAGATGTAAAGCAGAGCTATTTTTCTTATAGCTGATTCCCCTAATCCTATGTGGAATAACTCCCTTATGGTACACAGTAAAACACGTGTGATCACAGGTTTGCAATGGTGAAAGGCTAGTGTAGTTAACCTCTCTGAATCAAACAGCCTACATCTAGTTTTTCTTAGCAGCTTCAGGCGCAAATTTTGTATTATGCATATGCATGCTGAATAGATTGCTAACTACACCTCTACTCCGATATAACACGACCCGATATAACACAAATTCAGATATAACGCGGTAAAGCAGTGCTCCGGGGGGGCAGGGCTGCGCACTCTAGTGTATCCAAGCAAGTTCGATATAATGCAGTTTCACCTATAACGCGGTAAGATTTTTTGGCTCCTGAGGACAGCGTTATATTGGGGTAGAGGTGTACTACAACATCCGATAGCCATCTTTCTGTGCAGAGATTATTCATGACAGAAATGGGAAAAGAGGTTTGCATTGCTTTCTCTTCTGGGAGGTCCATCCTGCAAGGTGCTGAGCACACTGGACTGGCCGCAATCCAGCTAAGAACTTATTTGAAGTCAACGGGGGTGGTCACATGCTTAAGTGCTTAGCTGGGTTGAGGTGAGAGTGTTCAGCACCCCTCACAATCAAGCCCTATGCCTGTATTTTGTGTACAAATTGTCATTTCTTTACAGCAGAAATCTGTCTTATAAGTCTGTAGAACGCCTGGTGTATTTTTGAGTGTTACATAAATAGCCAAAATTATATGCACCATTTTTCATAAGCAAAAACCTCCCTGGTTTCAAACAGTGCTTACTAAAAAACCTGGGCACATTCTGTTTAAAATGAACACAAAAACTCACAACAAATCAGAAACTGAAGAATCAGAAATTCACATACTAGGATACACACTGGGTGTCTGATTCAGACGTTTAAGAAAAACTAGTACCGGAGCAATCAAGAATACATGGCACTGAAATAAACTTACAAAATTCATCCATATCAACTTCTTCCACTGCATGAATGCCTGTCAAGTGAGCAATTCGGCCTTGGATTCTAGTCCTCTTGTATCCACTGGTTTTCTCAACTCTCTCAATCATCTGCTGCTGACGGTCAATCCAGTACAAGTGATTCCCCAACACAGTCAGTCCCATTGGCTGCAGGATGTTGGAGTCCTCCAATGTCACACGGTTAGCTCCTGAAACAATCAAAAGCTAAAGCAAATACAGGTTTTGCAAAGACAAACTTTTGTCTCATCTTTTCTTTTCTCTTTTATAACAAAGTGTACTTGTTTCCAAAACACACTTTATCCTTCAAACAGTCTTATTATCATAAATGAATTCTGAATACATTTTTTTTGATCCAGTGCAACTGGAAATGTTTCCAAGGGCTAAATTAAAAAAAAAATTCACTTTCAAGCACTGACAGGCAAGTTCTACTCTCAGACATATTGAGCTACCAATGGGAACCATCTATGGGCAGCAGAGATTAGAATTTTTCCCTACAAGCTAAGGTCTCATGGAAGATATTTCTTGAGAGAGGCATTCACATTTTTTAAAATAGTACTTATTGAGTTTTCCAGGAAAAATCTACATAGAACATTACGTGCTGATGCTATTCTTTAACAAGAGAAAGCTGATAATTCATTGGCGTCACAGTGACTGGTACTATATAAAAATCCTAGGTACATTTAATGTTATATACATACATAAACACTCACACATAATACACACAGGTACGTACATACATACACACATACAACATTAAAATAGCTCCGTGTTAAGCACAATAAGGTTGCTAAGTTAAGCATTCAAAAGTTGGAAAATGCCAAATTTTAGGTTGCCTGTGTAATCTTTATTCACCTCCGTGATGCATATACCCTATGATACAATCTTTAAATACATGATCACACACTTTTTGTCTACAGGATCCCTGCCTCATTCTGGGCACAGAGAATGAATCAGGGCTGCGGAGAGAATGAAGCTATTTGTAAGACCTCTGCTTCATTTACTCTAGAAGCTGGAAGTTCTGTAGGGCGCAGCGTAGGGGCCTGCAGATGGAGAAAGCTGGGTTTGTTGTTTTTTTCCCCAGTAGTGATTTCCTACAACATTCAGCAACTCTTCCTATTTCCTGCTTTCTGCCCTGCACACCAGTTGTCAACAGCAGATCCCCAACAGGGAAAAAATCCAGCTCATTTGCTGAGATGCAGGACATCAAAGCTCCTGCTGCAGAGGGCAGCCTCAGGAACAGAGGGAGGGAGGTACTGAGAGGGAAATGAGGCAGATGGTTTATTCAGGCCACAGTCAGAGCCTTGAAAATGGAGATGAAGAGAAAGTGCTTGATGGAGGAAGGTGGCAAAGCGACAGGCAGTGATGAGGTAAGTCTGATCAATGATATGGCATGAGAGTATAGATGAGCTTGGAAGTGGGGAGCGGCTGAATGGAGAGAGAAGCAGGCTCTAAGGCAGGAAGGAGAAAAATGAGGGGACAGCGTGGAAAGAATGGACAAGACAAAGATGGCGAGGGGGAACACGCTCATAATACAAAACCAGTGTCAGTATTTCAACAACGATCTCAGACATCTTACTTCCACAGGACAGAGATTCTAAGCTCACTTTCCAAGTGCCTGACCCTCATAAAGTAGAAAGAAACGGTGCTGAATTTAAAACTAACATTTCCAGGCATCTAAGGCAGAGCAGTTGTCACTCCTAGGGCATTTTACGGTGCTTGAAAATGGTTACTAAGAAGAACTGAGTTAACTGACTCTACAGACCAGGGCATACCACGTTAACCATCATGTCAGCAAACCATGACTGAGCCCTCAACCCAGCAGGATTTAACTGTGGTTCGCTGATGTCATGCTGACCATGATTTGTCCTGGTCTACACTGACCAGCCTTCTGTGGTCAGTGCGTGCGAACGCTGTAGCATTTTGTATTGCAGCCCAGTCTACATGTAGTCTGTAAGCTCCGTGGGGCAGGGAGAGTCTCTCCCTCTACATTTGTAGAATGCCTTGCATGAAACTGTCCCAGGCTTGGTTTGGGCCTCTACCTACTACTAGAATACAAGTTGCTATTACTACCACTACTACTACTAAATGAATGCAGTATACACCTGCAAAGGGGGAGGTAAGGGCACAAATCCTGTTGTATGCTAAACAACGTCCATATGGATGCATCTGAGAACTGGCCACATTCTACTTCCTACCTCCACATACCATTTCCTTCATACTTCCTTTCACCTGCCTAATCATCCAGCGAGCCTAACTTTAGTGTTTGGAAGAAATGGGATAAAAATCAAAGTGGTGTTTCACCTCTAAACAACACCAACAACAACATCAAATCATCTGTCCTATCATTCAAAACACTCTGAGCTAACATTTAAAATTTGTTAAAAGAAATATATATTTGTGGCCGCTTTTAACATTTACTGCTGGCAGTCTGATAGTGTTTATTGTACCATTTTTGTGAAAGGTGCTTAAAAAAGTTGCAACTTTTTTTTGTAGCTTTTTCCATAATGACAGTCCCTGAATCATTCTCTTACGTCAGAGAAACCACTGGCAGGCAGTTCCTGCCTATGTGTACCAGATGTATTCCACAAGAAATGACAAGTGTAATGGACGATGTGAGTCAGTGGTATCTCTGCTCTAAGATTTAATTATGGAATAATGATAATTGTGACTAACTTGCTCTTTTCCTCTCTGGCATTTAAACTTTTTTTTTTTTAATGACACAAAATAAGATTACAGAATTTGGATACACAGTAAAAACATTAATCAGCGCTAGATTCAAATAATTTGCTGAATAAATTACTTAAGAGCTCAGCCATGCATGCAAATATAACATTTCTTTCAATTACAGCTGCTATTTAATTTGTTCAGAAGATTACAGTGCACAAAGATTTTTACTATACTGCTAAAAGGAGCACTGCCTGATACATACAGATTATTTTAAATTAAAGGGAAATTATACGGAGGTCAGGAATTTCCAGCTCCTTCTGATTAATTCTAAAATTAATTCTCTCACACATTTAGGCAATACTAACCCTCTCCAGTGGGAAATAACTACTGCCAGTAAGGTTTACGGAAGAAATGCATTCAATCCTTGTCCAGTGTTGACTGCTTCCCTTTGTCCTGGGCCATTGAAAATGGGGTGGGCGGATGAGGACCTCCTGTAATGCTGTAGTACCAGGAGTACGTATCACAGTGTTGAGCAGAGAATTGAGAGCATACAGTAAAACAGATTCTGAAACCATAGTCCATGGACCAACAGCTGGTGGTCCACAAAGAGCTGAGGGCCTCAATGCAAATAGTAGCCTCTCCATTGATTTCACTGGGGACTGGCTCAGGCTCTGACGGCTGATTTGTACTTCTGAGGCTTTCCTCCCCAAAACATGCAGATTTGCACGATTTAGAAATGCAAAAAAGAGTAACAAAAAATGGATGGGAAGGTGGTGCTGGACCTGCAGCCTTGGAGACCTAAACGCTGGGACCTTGATCCTGCAAAATGTGGAACACTCTTAACTCACATTGGAGTCAATGGGACTGGAATTCTCAGTGCCTCTCAGAAATGCTTGGCACCTTGCAGAACTGGGCCATGGGTGCTGAGTTTGCAAAGTGAGGTTCAGTTATGCTCAGACACCATGGTATTGGCCTACATTATAAAAACCCAGATAGACCAATTTCTTAACAGAAGCAGTAATAAATTGAAGGAACTTTTTTATTCCATTAACAATTTTATATTTAAAAACATTAAAAATTGGCCAAATTCATTTAAAACTAAAAATAAAGTTGATGTTTCCTGTCCTGAAATGGTGCAGGTTTCACATCATCAACTGTGTCTTCTGCTTTTACAAACTAGGAAGAGGCTGCCTCTCTCCCAGTGACTTACTGCAGAGGTGCCTGAGCTGAAGTCCCAGTAGTATTCTCCTTCTGGTTAAATAATAAAAATGATAATGAAAATCATGTTACAAGTAAAAGAAGTATCTAATTTCCTTAGTAATTAAACACTTTGATTTCCAGTATGAAATAAACGTGTAATCTTTTTAAGGTGGAAATTAGAATTCAAGGGCTTGGCTACATTGGCACTTTACAGCACTGCAACTTTCGCGCTCAGGGGTGTGAAAAAACACCACCCTGAGTGCTGCAAGATGCAGCGCTGTAAAGTGTCAGTGTAATCAGGGCGGCAGCGCTGGGAGCGCGACTCCCAGCGCTGCTCTCTACACCTGTAAGGGATGTGGTTTACAAGCAGCGCTGGGAGAGCTCTCTCCCAGCGCTGCCGCTCTGACCACACTCACACTTCAAAGCGCTGCCGCAGCAGTGTTCCCACAGCGCTGCCAGGACAGCGCTTTGAAATTTCTAATGTAGCCAAGCCCCAAATAAAAAAAAACCTTATGAAAAGCCTGAAGGACAAATTCCTCTATTTACATTTTCATCGAATACAAAGCATTTGTTCTCACCTCAAATAAATTTTTTCAAACTCTTTCAGCTATTTAAAAATAAAATAAACAGGTTATATCACCTGGCGGCAGACTGATGTTGTTTGCAAAGCCTTATGAGATTCCAAAAAGCATCAATAACTCAAAGCTGGTGGGGGAAGGCAGGGCACAGGGTTAAACCCTTGGTTATGAAAATGAAAGTCCTACAGACAAGACCATGTAACACCTTCCCTGAAAGTTAAACATTGGACAGCTTAGTCGCTGTTCTGCCACTTTCAACACAGTGCTGTAAAATATCTGGATTTGATGAGTTTAAAAAAATGGGTCATCTCCCTAATTCTGCAAGAGGGAAAGGATACCTAGCACTGCCTAATAAGAATAAAATATACAACACAACCTTTTGATCTGATTTTTCATGATCACCTCAGTTTACATTAAAATCCTTTCGTGTATGTGTTTTTGTTTTAATGTGTTTTGCCCAATACACAAGTTATTTCTTGTGGTCTCATTCAAGCCAAGGTCCTTTTGGCTGTCGATTCTCTTCAAGGCTTGCGATATGAGAATACAAAGCATTTTTAAACACAAAAATGTGCTGTTAACTTTTCAAAAATCAACAGCTCAGTGGATCAAATTACAGTGAGCTCAGCTGGATCAAACATAGCCATATCTCTCTGGCTACGAGAGGCATATCCTCTGGTTAATCAACATTACAGATTTTCTTTTATCCCTACAGTTTTCCCCTTTCATCTTCTCTATAGCATCTTATTTTCTGGCTGCTTCCCCTTAATGTTCATCAAATAAATATATGTTGTAAGCCCTGATTCAGGACTAAGCAGAGGAAGTTTAGTTTTTCATGTAACATGATCCACCCTAATTTAAGGTGCTACATCTGTAGTGTCTGGATGAAGTTCTTTAGGGGAACACAGACCAGCTACAATGGAAGCCACAGTGTGCTATCCCCTGCCAAAACTATGACTATTGCATGCTGGTCATCGTTCACCTAGTACCACCTGAGTCCTAAGTCACTTCTTATATACATACCACTTAGCAAACAAAAAAAGAAAGAGGAAAAAATTAATAGATCGCTTCCCTGAGGAACCGACAATGCATTATAATTAGGGCTTCTGTTTTTCAGGGTTTATTACTTTCATTTTTGGGGTTTTATTTTTTTTTAAAGCAATTTTTGAGTTCCATCTAGATGTCAAAAAATTGGGGGAGTCATGAGCACACACCAGCAGGGCTTATAGGGACCAATTAATTGTGCTAATTGACTGGGTCTCCTTTCCCTCTTTGATGGGAGTAGCTGGCAGTGCTTTTTAGCCTTCTCTTTAGAGGCAATACCAACACAGATTTGTTCACTGCCCTCCTCCCAGGTGCATTCCCCTACAGCCCTATCTCCAACTGATTTTTCTCATGCATCTCTGACACTGCCTTCTCCCTCTTCCCTGCCCCACTTTATTACGGTGGTGCCGAAGACCAGCCAAGAGTGGGACTCAATTGTGCTAGGCCCTGTACAAACAGCAACAGTCAGTCCCTACTTTGATCTCAACGCTTGTGTGTTCTGCCACATGACCCTCTCTCTTTCATGGGTTAACTAAATGCTCTCCTGACTTCTGGTCTCTCTTCCAGTTCTGAAGTGTTCTGACACTTTCTGTCTCTCACCTTCCTGACCCTTCTCTTCCAGTCCTGCTGTGATCTATTGCCCAGCCACTCCCACATTTTTATTACTGTCCTCCTACTGTGCCCTGTGCACTCTACTCTCTGAACCCCGACTTTGATTCCGCCTCCTGTTGGTAACTTTGTCTCTAGCTCCTTAGACCCAAACTCGTTGCTCTCCTGACTTCTCCTTCATATGCTGCTTCCTCTAATCCACAGAGGATCAGAAGTGACTGACACTGAACTGGAAGGAAGCAAACATGAATGTTTGTTGTACCGGTTCTGCTACTGACTGACCGAGTGACCTTGGCCAAGTAGCTTAACTTCTCTATTCCTCATTGTCCCCAGCTGTACAATGGGGGCCCATAATGCTTATACACCTTTGTAAAACACTGAGATCTACAGACAAAGCCATGTATAAAAGCCAAGTAGTAGCAGTATAATAAAAAGATGTGAAGTAGCATTGCTATAGCGGGAAATGTGATGACTTCACATGACTCCCACTGCTATACTAAATCAGTATTCCAGACAAACTAGATTGTCACTCACTTCAGAAGAATTAAAGTTTTTGGTGTGTGGGAAAGGTTCATGTGTGTGTGAATTAAATGACTCTCTCGGTCTTGGCAATGCCCCAGGTTACTGCTACTACAGTTACCTGCCATTGTCTGCACTGCCATTGACCAGCCTTGGGTGTTCAAAAGTTAATTGCAACTATAGTAACTCTTCACTTGAAGTCGTCCCGGTTAACGTTGTTTTGTTGTTACCTTGCTGATCAGTTAGAGAACATGCTCGTTTAAAGTTGCACAATGCTCCCTTATAACATCGTTTGGTAGCCGCCTGCTTTGTCCACTGCTTGCAGGAAGAGAAGCTTGTTGGAGCTAGCTGGTGGGTGGTTGGAACGAGGGTGGACCGGCAGCCCCCCATCAGCTCCCTGCTCCCCTAAGTTCCCTGTGCAGCAGCTGCGCAGCAGGTTACCAATTGCTGGCAGTTCAGCTGTCCCTCTCCCCACTGCCACGTGCTGCTCCTGCCTTGGAGTTGCTCCCCAAGCCTCCTGCTTGCTGTGCGGAGGCTGTAGGGGGGTGCAGAAGAAGAGGACTAATGTCAGGGTGTCCCCCTCCACCCTGCTCCTGCACCCCGCTTACCCCATCTCCATAGAGCAGGGGGGACACATGACAGGGCTCAGGATGGAGGGAGCTTCCTGGCAGCAGCTGCTAATTAAGATATCAGCTTGCTAATTAACTTAATAAGGCAGTGTACTTAAGAGTGCAGTCAGCATACTTAAAGGGGAAATGCGCATCTCTCTCTCTCTCACACACACACACACACACACACACACACACACACACACACACAGTGTGTGTGTCTGTCTGCCATGCTGTCACCCCTCCCTCCATTCATGCTACCTTGTAAAGCATGAGGCTACATTAACGAGTTAACGAGGGCTCAGCCAATTGCTAGTTCATCGTTCATCATTTAGCAGTAAGGCATTCCCTGGGAAATATTCCACCCTCTGACTCCTCCACCTGAACCAAGCTTCACAATCATCATTGCTATGTACAGTATTAAATTGTTTAAAACTTAGAGAGAGTATATATATGTCTTTTGTCTGGAAAAAAAAAAATTTCCCTGGAACCTAATCTCCCCTACTTACATTAATTCTTATGGGGAAATTGGATTAGCTTAACATCGTTTTGCTTAAAGTCGCATTTTTCAGGAACATAATTACAACATTAAGCGAGGAGTTATTGTACAAGTGATTGAAAAAACCAGAACACTCAGTTATGGCGGTGATGTCCTTTAAGAGTTTACAGGCTCTGTCCATGTATGTGCTGCAAAGGAGAGAGCCCGTTTCTGATAATTTCTGCAGCCACAAACACAAAATAGGCATTGCTAGAGTTAGAAGATGCCCTTTGGGTCTGTGTCAGAGAAGGACTACACACACTATAAATACCCAATGCTCAGTGTGCTTAGCAACCGCGTACCTGACAAATCACAGCTTTCAATGCGTTTGAGATCTGCGTCTACCCAGAAGAGTTTCCCAAGCTTGTTGTCAATTACCAGTGCAACAGGTCGGATCAGCCCGGTACTAAAGAGCACTTCTCGTTCTGTGCCGTCCAGGGCTGCACGCTCTATCTTCGGGGCTCGCTCTTGCATGTTGGTGAAGTACATGTACCTGATAACAAATATAGACACCAGCCTCTTAAACCAAGACTTTGTGGGCAGGGGTTTCATTATAGTTGTTATCATAGTTTCTTTTAAACCTAATGAGTGCTATTGAGCACCTCTTCCCCAGGCTCAGTTCTCAGCAACGCTCACAAAAAATCCTGCCTTCTCTCTAAGACTCCTCCTCTTTCACTGCATGAAAAAAATCCCAATAAGATTAACAAGATTGATGCTCCCAAAGGAAGAGAAACACTGCTTGGAATGGCACTATTCTGAGCAGTTCAGTTCACAGGTCAGGAGTCACTACTGAATTCAGGTCTCCTGGTAGCCGCCATATTCACTGTTCCTTAATCTTTAAGACTTTTTTTAAAAATCATAATTTGGATTTATTTTAAAATGGGTTTAAAGCATGGCTGGAAAAGTGGAGGCTAATGAATCAGAGTGTTTCAGGAATCATCCTGGAAAACCAAATTCCCATTTTAATTGCAAAAGCACAGACTAAAGATTTTCTTTTCTAACTATGAAATATGTCCTTGCAAATTGATCCCAACGAAATTGAAGCCTTACCTATCTCTAATCCCCCCACTAGCCACTAAAATGGGTTATAGATATTAGGTACTGTATACAATCATTCCTTTGTTGAACAGTAAGTCAACAACCCTGAAAATGTTCCACAGAATTTCTCAGAACCGCTGTATCCACATGGATATGGAATACTGTCACTCAACATCTGTCAGACATATGATTCTTAAGCCATTTTAATAGTAGTCAGGAAGTTGGGCATTTAACTTATTAAAGAGAACGGTAAAAGGGCTCATTCTTCACCTATGTCAAGATAAAAGCTAATGATACCCCGCAGTAGAGATGTGGTACCTTGAATATAACCAAAACTGCTATGCAGCAAAACAATTTCTTTTATTTCAGCTGCTTGTGGCAAATCTATCCAGCACATCCTCTTGTTTTAAATTTATATCAAAAATTTAAAACATATAATTGTAAAACATTCTTCAGGAAGAACTGATCTTAAAATACGCAGGTTCAAAACGTAAAGGAACACATCTGCTTTGATCTGATTGCACTAGCTGTTATTGTGATGTTTCCACATGACAGAGGACTGAATTGTTTCTGAACACACTATTTCCTGAAAAACTAAACATTATAGTCCAGATCCTCAGCTGGTGTAAAATAAACAGGTGCTGATTCAAAGCAACTGAGGATCTGGCCTTAAATGAATAAACACACAATATGTGAATATACACACACACTCTCACTCTACTACGGATGCACATATGCACTATTTACTTAATCTCGAAGCATGGAAAAAGACTCACCCTCGCTCTGCATTGACTACTATGGCTCTTGGCTTGTCATGATCTCCTTTTAACACCATTCCAATTGGTTCTCCATTAAGTCTGTGAACACTGATTGAATTTGTGGCCTCACAGGTCCAGTACAAGGTATGGCTGTAAATATCAATACTCAGGTCATGCGGCTGCTTCTCTGGATTTTGGCTTTGGTTTGGAGTGCTCATGACAGTGAAAGGCTGTGGCACAACATGAACAACAACAACAAAAGAACACCCATTAAGACAAGAACTGTGAAAACATGTAACTTTCATTATGGGGTAATTTGATAATCTACAAATATCTGAAACAATCAGGAAGGAAATTATTTAGGGAGGAAAAACCAGAAGAAATAGAATGAAGCTGACTGAAAAAAATGTGCTATGGATTAGGGACAATATCTGGACAAAAAGTCATTCAGATTATGCAAAGTCTCCATCACTAAGATTAATCAAAATTAGCCTGAATAGAACAATGGTGAATGTTGCAAAGGGAACAATTTTGTATTAGCAGGGGAATGGGCTAGATGACTTAAAGACAAGATGATCCAGTTCAAAGACTATTTTATATATATATAAAAACAAGCAGAGCTTTATTCATAGCCCAAACTGAGTTAATGGAAAAAAGAAACAGCAGGATTTGGGGGGGGGGGGAAAAACCCCCCCCACCAAAAAACCCCACTGCATTTTTACAATTTGGTTTTAATATTCTGAGATGTGTTTAAAGATAAGGTAAGGAATCATTTTTATGTATACAAATTTTCATCTTGACAGCATGTAATGAAATATAAATTAAAAAAAAAATCAAAGCTATTCTTTTCCTTAGCCAAGAAAAGCTTTATCCAGAAGTGGAAAAATAATATCCAATTATCTATACACAATACTAATTAGCAAAATTCATAGAACATGAAATAGCAAAATTCAGCAAAACAAAAATTAAAGTAAGTTGTAAACTACGAAGCCAAATTTCCAGAGAAGCTGCTGCTTCAAAGACCTTAACACCCTTTATATCAGTGCAATACATGAGAAAAAACACAGCAAATTAATCTCCAATGCAATTTGCACCTGGGAAGTACCACCAAAGGGAAGCCACACTCCAACAATTAACACCTAGTATCATCCCAAGAGTATGTTCAGCACTTCTTCAAAAGTCCTCCGCCCCCAGCTGGTAATTCATTTTGACACGCCGCCCTCCCCCCCCCCCCACAAAAAAATCAAGGGCAACAATCAAAATAGCTTAGAATGTAAATTTTCTTTCTTGTTTGAAGGACATGAGTAATTTACAATAGGTTCTCTGAAAGCAAGAGAGATATAAGAACAGCCATACTGAATCAGACCAGAGGTCCATCTAGCCCAGTATCCTGTCTTTCTGACAGTGGCCCATGCCAGATGCCCCAGAGGGAATGAACAGAACAGGTAATCATCAAGTGATCCATTCCATGTCACCCATTCCCAGCTTCTGGCAAACAGAGGCTAGGGACACCATCCCTGCCTATCCTGACTAATAGCCATTGATGGACCTATCCTCCATGAATTTATCTAGTTCTTTTTTGAACCCTGTTATAGTCTTGGCCTTCACAATTATCCTCTGCAAGAAGTTCACAGGTTGACTGAGCGTGTTGTTGAAAAAAAAAATACTTTTTCTTTTGTTGTTTTTAACCTACGCTATATTTCTTTTGGTGGTCCCTAGTTCTTGCGTATTGAGAAGAATAAATAAACTTCCTTATATTCTTTTCCACACTATCTTGTTTTATAGACTTTATCAATCCCTCCTTACTCGTTTCTCTTTTCAAGCTGACGTCCCCTCATACAGCAGGCCATTCCATAATCCTAATTTCATTTGTTGTTGCTTTGAACTTTTCCCATTTCCAAATATCTTTTTTGAGATGGACAAACAATTCTGCACGCAATATTCAAGCATGCGGGCAAACCATGGATTTATATAGAGGCAATTTGATATTTTCGATTTATTATTATATCTTTCTTAATGATTTCCCAATCTGTTCACTTTTTGGACTGTCTGTGCACACTGAGGGATGTTTTCAGAAACTTTCTAATTGACTCAAGATTCCTTCTTTGAGTGGTAATAGCTAGTTTAGCTCCATCATTTTATATTGTTATATGTTGGGATTAGTTTTCCAGGTGCCATTCTTGCATTATCTAACATGAATTCATCTTGTCATTTTGTTGCCCGTCACCCAGTTTGAGAAGACCTTGTGCTCTTTGCAGTCTGCCTGGGACTTAACTATTTATAGTTTGTATCTTGCAAATTATAATATAGCCCATTTCATGTTTACCCTCGTTTTCAGATAATTTAATGAATGTTAAAGTAGGACTACGGTGCCAGCACAGACCCTCGGGGGCACACACACTACTTACATCTGCCATTCTTGAAAACTGACCATTTACTCCTACCCTTGTTTCCTATTCTTTTAATCAGGTACCTACATACGAATGGGAAACCTTCCCTCTGTATTTCTCCTTGACTGCTTACTTGCTTAAGAGCCTTTGGTGAGGACCTTGTTGCAAGTAGTTTTCTGAAATCGTAAATACCACTACATCACTGGTCCCCCTGGTATCCACATGCAGTCTGGATTCGGACCCCCTCAAAAGAATGATTCTAGTAGATTGTAGGCTGATTTTCCCTTTACAAAACCATGTGACTATTCCCCCAGCACAAATATGTTCATCTATGTGTCTGACATTTTGATTCTTTCACTTATATTCAAACCATTTGACCCAGTACTGGCAGTTCAGGCACCAGCCTGGAATTGCTGGGATCCCCTCTGGGGCCTTTTTAAAAAATTGGACCATATTAGTTATCTCCTCAGTCATTTGGGCTACGGAACTGATTAATTAAATTAGGAAATAATGATGATTACAGGACTACAGTTAGTAATCCTGCTATTAACATTGAGTTCCTTCAGAACTCTCTTGGGTAAATATGATCTGGTCCTTGACTTTTCCTGTTTAGTTTATCAATTTGTTTCAAACCTCCTCTAATGACACCTATCAATCTGGGACATTTCCTCAGATTTTCACCTAAAAAGAATGGCTCAGGTTTTGAATCTCCCGCACATCCTCAACTGTGAAGACCGATGCAAGAAGTTCATTTAGTTTCTCCACCAATGGCCTTTATTGTCCTTAGTGTTCCTTTAGCATCTCGATTGTCCAGTGGCCCCACTGGTTGGTAACAGGCTTCCTGCTTCTGATGTACTTTAAACAATATTTTTTTTCTATTACTTTTTGAATCTTTGGCTAGCTGTATTTAAAATTCTTTTTTGGCCTTCCTAATTATATTTTTACACTTCATTTGCCAGAGTTTATGCTCCTTTTTATTTTCCTCATTAGGATTTAACATCTACTATTTAAAGGATGCCTTTTTGCCTCTCACTGCTTCTTTTACTTTGTTGTTTAGCCACGGTGGCTCTTTTTTGGTTCTCTTACTATATTTTTTAATTTGGTGTATATGTTTAAGTTGAGCCTCTATTATGGTGTCTTTAAAAAGTTTCCATACAGTTTGCAGGGATTTTACTTTTGGTACTGTACCTGTTAATTTCTGTTTAACTAACCTCCTCATTTTTGTGTAGTTCCCCTTTCTGAAATTAAATGCTACAATGTTGGGCCACTGTGGTGTTTCCCCCACCACCAGGATGTTAAATTTAATTATATTATGGTCACTATTACCGAGTAGTCCAGCTATATTCACCTCTTGGACCTGATCCTCTGCTCTACTTAGAAGTAAATCAAGAATTGCCTCTCCTCTTGTGGGTTCCAGGACTAGCCGCTCCAAGAATCAGTCATTTAACTTTATCTCTGCATCCTGTCCTAAGGTGATGTACCCAGTCAATATGGAGATAGTTGAAATCCCCCATATAGACACACAGTGTCAGCTCCATTTAAATTATGTAATGGAGGTCACAGGAGCCAAAGAACAATGGAAGCTATATCTAGTCTACCTCAAAATTAATTTCATTGTGTATTATTTTAATTATATGTTTTAGGAATCTGTTAAACTCTCAAAACTTGACAGCTGTGTAACTGTGGACATTGTCTCTGAATAGCAACACACTATCATCATTGCGCAAGCAACTGGAGTAAGAATTAAAGCACTGAATGAGCAAAGCACTTAAACAGATGCTCAAACCCATCCTTATTCAGCAAAGCCCTTGAGTATTTTTACAATTTGACTGCCATATATAAAAAGGGAAATAAAGATGTAGCAGGGCGCTGCAGGCCCCTCTTGGTTCTTGTCCCTGCTGTGCTGATAAAGTCACTCAAAGACCCTGGGGTTCAGTAATGACTGGCACCATTTATTTACAAGTTGTGCTGCCACCACCTTTTTATCATACACAGCTTGAGTTCTAGAGTCTGCACCCAGGAGGGAAGAGCTCTCTCTCTGCTTTCATTCCCTCCTTCAGCTTCCTTCTTCCCAGCCTTTTATAAAGCTCCAGGCTAACTGTGCAGGCAGCTCTCTCCCTTTCACCAATTAGGTGCAGGTTTTCTCTAGCCAGCTCCAATTTACTTCCTTTAGTGGGAGCTGGCATGACAGAGAGCTGAGTCGGCAGTTCTGGCCCAGCACCCCGTCACAAAAGACAACCTGGGGAATTATAGACCAGTGAGCTGAACTTCAGAGCAAATAATTAAGCAATCAATTTGCAAACACCTAGAAGACAATAAGGTGATAAGTAGCAGTCACCATGGATTTGTCAAGAACAAATCATGTCAAACCAACCTAATGGCTTTCTTTGACAGGGTAACAAGCCTTGTGGATAGAGGAGAAGCAACAGATGTGGTATATCTTGACTTTAGTGAGGCTTCTGATCCTGTCTCGTATGACCTTCTCATAAACAAACTAGGGAAATACAATCTAGAAGGAGCTATTGTAAGGTGGGTGCATAACTGGTTAGGTAACCATTTCCAGAGAGTATTTATTAATGGTTCACAGTCAAGCTGGAAGGGCATATTGAGTGGGGTCCTGGAGGGATCAGTTCTGGGTCCAATTCTGTTCAATATCTTCATCAATGATTTAGATAATGGCATAGAGAGTATACTTATAATGTATGTGGAGAATACTAAGCTGGAAGGTGGGATTAAAATTCAAAACGATCTGGACAAACTGGAGAAATGGTCTGAAATAAATAGGATGAAATTCAATAAGGACAAATTCAAAGTACTCCACTTAGGAAGGAACAATCAGTTGCACACATACAAAATGGAAAATGACTGCCTAGGAAGGAGTACTGCAGAAAGGGTTCTGGGGTTTATAGTGGATCACAAGCTAAATATGAGTCAACAGCGTAATGCTATTGAAAAATAAAATTAGCAGGAGTGTTGTAAGCAAGACATGAGAAGTAATTCTTCTGCTGTACTCTGTGCTGATTAGGGCTCAACTGGAGTATTGCGTCCAGTTCTGGGAGCCACATTTCAGGAAAGATGTGAACAAACTGGAGGAAGTCCAAAAAGCAACAAAAATGATTAAAGGTCTAGAAAACACGACCTATGAGGGAAAATTGAAAAAACTGAGTTTGTTTAGTATGGAGAAGAGAAGACTGAGAGGGGACATGATAACAGTTTTCAAGTACATAAAAGGTTGTTACAAAAAGGAGGGAGAAAAAATGTTCTCCTTAACCTATGAGGATCCAGCAAGAAGCAAAGGGCTTAAATTGCTGCAAGGGAGGTTTAGGCTGGACATTAGGAAAACCTTCCAGTCAGGGTAGTTAAGCACTGGAATAAATTGCTCAGGGAGGTTGTGGAATCTCCACCACTGGAGATCTTTAAGAGCAGGTTAAACAAAGACCTGTCAAGGGTGGTCTAAATAATACTTAATCCTGCCATGAGTGCAGGGGACTGTAGCAGATGACCTCTTAAGGTCCCTTCCAGTCCTACATCTCTATGATTGTATGTGATGAATTTTAAGCTTAATTAGGGCCCAATGTGTTTTTTATGGCTGAGACTGAGTTTTTAGTCTCAGGGACTTTTATAACGATATTATGCTCACCAAACTGTCACGTATAACACTGATTTTTAAAAGTGTAATTACTGTGAAATAAAAAGCGTAAACTAGTGGTACCAGGCTAGAGTTTCTCTGACTGTCTTCGTACAACTATCACAGTTTTGAGGTTTGTAGTTTGTAATATATAAGCCATGTGGCAACACGCTTTATTTGACAGAATTCTGTTATTGTTCTTTGTATACAAATTAAGATCCTGATTCTGCAAATCCATAGGTACTACTCCCAAATTTAAACAAGTGCATGCATTTTTGTAGGATCAGGGCTTAAGGTGATGGCTGTCTGGAAAACTTCAAGTATAAAATACATACTAAAAAAAGATAATACACTAAATACACACACACAATATATACATATATAAACACACACATAAACTTGCCTGGGTACCATCATCTTTGGCTCTTTTAATAATGTTCTGACGTCCATCCACCCAATAAATCAGTTTATCTAAGGGATCATAATCAATGGCCTTGACATTTCTTAGACCATGCACAGGAAGGATGATATCTGGACTTTGCTGGTCATCTGGTATCATCCGACTGATTGCAGACTTCTGGCTAAACAGCAAGAAGCTGGTGGGTGCTGAAACAGTCCAACAAAATGCATAAGAAAAGAAAATGCAACATAACCCCCAAGTACACTGGTAGCAATCATTCTATAGGACTGAAAAGAAAAATCTAGAGGTGTGAAAAATGATCACAAAACGATCACAAGTTGATATTCTTGCTATTAAATCTTAAGCCTCATTTTTGCTCAAAATTTCATAGTTTTGGAGGATGAGTCCAACACTATCTCACTGAGATATTATTTCTCTTCACTATCATGGAATACTCAAAATTACACAGCAGGCAACATGTGAATGGCATGATAATGCAGTCAGGCTAAAAACGGTGAAGTTAGGAGTCACACTACAGTCTTAAATGCAGGTACTCTTGCATGTCATCCCTGGCTTGTTAAAGGTGACACTACATTCCCTTATTGCTTCTTTCTGATTCTGTACGTTTGGTGGTGGGGGAGTTGAGAGACTGTTTGTTTTTCCCCAAGCGCATTTTCTTTTCCTGCTTGTTTTTTCATTAGAAACATCGGACTTGGCTGGACGAGCTATATGGACCATTGGCTAACTAGCAGGATCATGACATCACACGTACAGAGGAAGTGAAACCTGATTAATTGGGATGGGATGGGATTATTACCCAGAGGATTTAGAACCCTGTGTTTTTGTTTTTGCTAACACTTGTTTAACTAAAACACCTGGGAGAAAAGATGCTTTCATTTAGACTGTCACTCACACCCACCCATCCATTCAATTAAAGGCTGGGAAAGCTTCTAGTACACGTCTGAGTCACCATAGAAACACATCCAGCAAAACAAGACAGACTTGACAGTGCTGCTATCTCTAAGGCTTTAAAAAAACAACCAACTTTTCAGCTCTTCATTACGCATCATAGAAAGGGCACAAACCTTTTTTCCCCTGTTTGCTGGTCATCTTTAAAACCAATACCCTTGAGATGAATGTATATGAATCCTTCCCTTTCTATAGTAAAAGGAACCAGAAGCAGCAATGAGCTGCAAGTGCTTAAGAATATCATAAGAAATAAAAGGACATACAACTGCAGTTCCTGCTGTTGGGATCCAAGGTATAGTGAGAGGCACACCCACATCTATACCCATTTGGTATGGCAAGGCACAATTGTCCACAGTGCCCATTGCTTTGCATGCAGTCATTCAAGCCATCCTGGCGTGAAGAGTGAAAGACCAATATGTCCATCACAAAATCCAGATGTCCTTGAATTAGTGTCCGGTTCTTCCCATTGGTCTTGTCTGCTCTTTCTATACTGTGAAGGTTCCAGTCTGTCCAGTAGATGTAATCACTGTACTGTGTTAGTCCAAATGGATGAGGTAGATCATCTGCTATTATTTCCCTTTCTTGACCTGAAAAAGTAACTTCATACTGTTAGCACTAATCATAAGTAATAACTGAAACTCAGTTGCAAAAAAAGTGACAAAAGGGTTATTTAACCCTGTGTGACTAAAATGTAATTTTTTAACTCCTTTGATTTTTGAAAGGTAATTTGCTAAGGGTCAGTATCATGGAATTTGGGGTTCATAATTACACAATATCTTCCTCTGAAGAGGTAGCCACTAAGATCCCAATTCTGATACCCTTATTCCTACCAAGTAATATTTTACTTCAGAGGTAGTACCGCTGGAACTATTAAGTATGTTAGTCTGTATCCACAAAAACAAAAAGGAGTCTGGTGGTACCTTAAAGACTAACAGATTTATGTGGGCATAAGATTTTGTGGGTAAAAACCACTTCTTCAGATGCATTGGAACGACTGTCATTTTAAGAAATATTACTGTGTGTCAGAGGCTTAACACCCCAAACGGAATCCTGAGAAAGGTCTTTAAAAACAACCTAATCCCTGATAAATACTTGATCTGGATAAAAAATAAACTTAAAACACATACGAAACAAGTACTGTAAGCAACATGCTCCAAAGTACCATACAGATAATCTCTGGGATTCAGCGATAAAGCTGATCCAGAGGAATTCTGAAGTTGGATTTAAGTTGTAAAAACCCACAGCTGCAATTTAAGAAGATGCAGATATTCAAAATGATTTCCTGTATTAATCTGGAAGGAATCCTAACACTCCCACACATGACACTGCTTAATTACTAAAGTTCATAATCTAAGGTCTTATCACCTTCTGGAGCATCAGGTACTGGCCAAGGTAGACTAGATCAACCATTATGGAAAACCCCATAATACTGTAATCAATGGAGCAATGGCAGTTTACACCAGCTGAGGATGTACTACTAAATGTCTTCATGGTTTAAAACAATCTTTTTGATTAGTGAGTGTGTCTTGAATGCCCTGCTTTTTTTCATGAGTTGGCCTAGTCTAGGGGAGGAAAGAAAAGCTTAGACATGGGAATAAAAAGCCATCTTACTACAATTTTTTTTTTAAATTTACTTACCCTAGGCAGAGAGTTACCAATTAACAAACTTTATTTGATCTAGTTGAGTTGAAATTTATGTTGTTTTTCGCTAGTTCCCAGGTTACGTAAACAAAACCCTAAGAAGAGGGTGTTTTTACATGCTGTATAGTGTCTGAGAACACCCCTTGTTTACAAATTTAAGATTGCTTTGGCCATTGCTGCTGTGCACTAGGCAGACATACTTCATCCCACACCACCCACCCAGATTCTTTTCTGGACAGGATCCTCAGTGTGCATCATTGCATACTGCACGCAATGTTTTGTCATTTTACTTTCATGCAGTTATACTTCCCCTACCCAATGAGTTTGTTAAAATTCCACCCAGAGTTCTTGCAAACGTCCTTACATGTCATTAACTATGTGTCACTGTCAACTTCAACAATTCACTGTCTGCTTCCTCCTCCAAAGTGATTAATGTAGTAACTGATTGTAGTCCCAGTGTTAGCACCAGTTTAATTTACCAGAGCTGATATAATCTCTTTCCAGTCTGAGAAGCAGCCATGAGGACTGAATTTCCCCTCAGTACCATAAAAAGTTCTTAATCCATTCCAGAAATCTGCCTCTTGCCCTCTGGTAATTTAGTTCCCTTATCAATCTGACGAGGGATTCTATCGAAAGCTTTTGATAAAAAATTTACTTCGGTGGAAGAAATAACCATAATAAAAATTTCAAGTAGTGACATACATTTGGTAGGGCGTTTCTCATATACTTTTCACAGGAATGAATGTAAGACTTGCAATCACTGAAAGCCCTTGGAAAAGCTGTGGATTATGAAAGTCTTTCAGAATCATACAGCTATTTTATGATGCTCCAGAGATTGTCTTCTCCCCTCCCCGGTAGCTCATTTACTTACATCCTGTGTAACAGCAGCTCAAGCATCAGTGCCAGCCGACAACGGCAATGCTGTATCACAGCCAGGGTACAGACCATCACGTACGTAAACCAGGGTTAATACTGATCCTAATGATATATAAGTGGTTCCTAGTTTTTCTTTTCCATGCATTTTCACCTGTGTCCATACAGGATTATTGAAGTAAATGCAGCTATGTTAAATTCAACATGTTTAGCTCAGGCACAGGTGCTGGAACAATTTTTATAGTGGGGGTGCTGTGAGCCATTGAACCACACTGCAAGCCCTGTATATGAGGGAAACCACTTCAAACAGAGGGTGCAGCAGCACCCCCTGCAGCTCTAGCTTCAGCACCTGTGAGCTCAGGAGCAGATATTTGGGGTTCTGCTGCTCAGTATATTGTGAAGAAAAGAGAGGCAGTAGAAAGCCACAAAGTACTGTTGCTAGTTACATGGTTTCCTAAAACACATTTCTTCAAGATGTGCCAGGGGCTCTTGTGTCCTTGTTGTCCAAGCCCATGACATGTCTTACAATTTTTATTACTTAAATAAGCAGTGTCTGCACGTGACCTGAGCACAGAAAAAACATCTAAAACTTTCTTGAAGAAAAACAGATTTCTCATGTCCCCCAAACGCCAAACTGCCAAATTAAAGCTTTACAAGTTTCATTCCAAACTGTAGCTTTTCATGGAAAATTAAACAAGGCTTGAAAATAAGAGCTTAATATGGAATTACCTGGTTCATCAACAATAATGTCACAGCAGTGACTCTGAAGTAGTTAATATAAATGCCATGATAGGTTTACCTTTTGCCAAATACTTTTAATACAGAAATTCTAGCGATATTAATTCATATCTAACCAAGACAGCATGGTCTATGGAAACAAACACGGGATAGGGAACTCAGGCACTCCTAGATTTTAACTCAGACTGCCATCAGTTTGTTGTGTAGCATCGGGCAGTTCATTTAACCTCTCCAGGTCTCAGTGTCCTTGTCTAAAAAATGGAGATAATTCTGTCTACCTCATCTGGCTTTCTGAGGAACAGTTAACCTTTATAAGGCACTTTAGTTGTAAAGATCTACACAAAGTGCTAAATACAGTATTATCAGTTCCCTCTTTTATTCAGTTACCCAGCTTGTCAATGTTAATGTAAAGATTTAATAAACCTTAACTGCAGAAAAGCTTTTGAAGTTCTAATAAATTCTCACAAGAAAACACATGTAAATGTTGGGAAATTAATTCTATAAAATGTTTAGCTAACTGTACAGTGTCATTACAACAACCAAGAATGCAGGTCATAATGATGTATTTTGGTTTGAATTCTGAACTAGCAGAACCAGTTTGTGGCTGGAGTCTGGCTTGGATGGGGACAAAGTTGTGCAATTAGGCGACAGAATTAGGTGTGCGGACTCACAGATTGGTCCAGTTTAATTGGCCCCTAAAGGCAAAAAGATTCAGTTGTCCTAACCTGGAGAAATAAAGAGACTGAGACTGTCTCTTTGCTCTGGTAAAAGACACGGGTAATTTAATACCAGCAACAGAAGAAAGAGATTAAAATAATCTCTCTGGTATAGGATTTTAGTCAGAAAAATAGAATGTTTGTTGTTTTACTTTCCCTGCATTTATAATTTTTAAAGTGCAGTTTCTCTGTTACCCTATGGGAAGTGCTTTAGAAAGGCTGGTTCATTTTTTACCAATTTATTACTACTTTAAAGGTTTACCTCACAATTTTGTTAAACTTGCAAATAAAGTTTATGCATGTTTAATTTCATTATCATGTGTATTTTACTTTACTACTCTCCAAAATATTAATTAGCACACACTAGAATGGTGGTAGGAAATTTAAGTCTAATTCAACCACTTCCAACATGCATTAAATAGCTTGGGTAAAAAAATATATCCATGACTTAACCCTTAGCTGTAAGCCTGTCATGCAAGAAGAATAAAGGTTAGTTTGGAGGCAACCAACTCCAATTTTTAATTAAACCCTCTAAAAGAAAAATCTACCAAATTCCCTTCAGGGTGCTCACAGTTCTGTACAAAACACCATGATGTGTGTTTCTTTGAATATAACAATAGATTACCTAGCATGTTTGATGACTCAATCATACTTGTGTCTAGGTCAGTCCAATATAATCTTTGGTCTGCATAGTCAATAGTTAAATCATTGGCACGTCCCACTTTGTCAACCAAAGTGATGCTGTTTGTCCCATCCATATATGCTCGAACGATCCTTGGTTTACCTCCCCACTCTGTCCAGTACATATAACTGCAATCAAAAAAGAGAAGAAAAACAGGCACCAGTTTATGATATGGATTCAAATCCAGCTTCGGTATCCAGGGCCCCAGAGACTTTAGCTGCTATGGTAACTGGTATGCTATCAATCAATAAAATTAAATACATAAATATTTAATTTCACTGAGTTCAAGTTAAGCATGTGTGCTCTGATGGGTAGGGCCAGAGTCCTTAGCACAGGACTGTGCAGGATCAAGCCCAGTATTCCTTCAGTCTGCTATTATCTCTACCACTGCATGCTTCCTTGTGACTAATCGCTTAATTCTTTCAGATGAGAGATAAAACCAGGGCCCTGATACCTGTGGTGCGGAAAGGTATTGTGGAATTTTCACAATCAGTAAGGGTATTAAGCTTGGTGTCCTAATTAGATTCAGGTGTTGCAACCTAACTAAATTCCTCTGCAGTTACAACTGAATAGAAGTAAATGCCACTTTACTTCCTGCCATTGGTATGAATGTGTTTGACATTTGAATTCCACCCCAGAAGTACTCAGATTTCAGCGGTCAATGAAGTGAATTCAACATGTTTTAAAACAGGGACATGCCACACGATACATCTCTCGATTTTTCTAATTTACATTTGACTCACACTTATTGCAAGTTGGAATATCCCATGTAACTGTATGCAGCCAATTAGTGTGTGTTAAATTATTTGAAAGTAAAAAGACAGCAAGAGTTAATTGATGGGGATTTAAAATTTTGCTTTATAGGCCCTATCCATTTCCCAGAGGTACTATGGTGATTACCCCATTAATGGCTATAAACTGCTTTGAGATCTCCTGATGAAATGGTGCTAGAGAAATACAAAGTATGCTGTAAAAGTGTATGTTATTAATTATTGTTACGCTCATCGAACAATAAATAATGTTCCTTACCCTTTAGTAGGATCAAGAGCCAAAGACCTTGGGTTATCCAAATCCTTCCACACAAGAACCTGTCTGTACTGTCCATCCAGGCGTGCTACTTCAATTCGATTGGTTCCAGTATCTGCCCAGTAAAGGTTCTTTCCCATCCAGTCTACTGCCATTCCCTCAGGGTAGTCTAAGCCAAACTCAATCACATGTTCAACAGAGCTCCCATTCATGAATGCCCGGCTTATGGTCTGGAAAGCAATTGTGTGGAAATATTAATGTACCTTATGGACACACATCAAATTAGGGGATCAAAATTCTGAGGGTTATTGTTCAACAGAAATTCAAATGTAAATCCCTAAGCATTCAATGCTGAAAGTATTTGCAATTCATATTTATATAATCTATACTGATAACAGAAACATATTAATTCACAAGATAAAGAAGGCCTGAATTTTCAGAAATGACTAGTGATTTTGGATACCCTCTTTGAGAGGCATGAAGGGATGTGATTTTCAGAAAGTGCTAAGCATGCACCCTCTCAATATCAGGTCCCTTCAAAGGGTCTCAAGGTAGGCACCCAGATATTGAGCCTCCCACCCCATACACCTGTTCACTTTTAAAATTTTGGCCCATATTCTTTTCTTTGTTTATTCTTTGCAGTGTTTTCAACCTATATATGAATGTATCTTCATTTGGAGAAGGGAATTAGCTGATTGGTTTTCTTGTATTAGTCAAAGCTTGTCTCAGCATTAACAAGGAGTGAGAGTTTGCTGATTCTACCTAAAATTCAGTTATATACACTTAACAGAGCTGGCCATGCAGCAAGGAATATGTACATAGCACACAAGAAACCAGTGATAACAACATGCATGTAAAATGGCCACCCCACAATATCTAATGATATCATCTGGAGCCAGAATACAATTTTTGCTCTCCATTTAGGGACCAAGTCCATTTCGAGTAGCCACTTTACACAGCTTATATCTACTTCACTACCCAATTTCATGACAACTTGAAAAAACTAATGAATTAACATACTGGGAGATAGGAGGACTCCAGGGAATGCTTTTAATTTAAAGGTAAGCGAGTTGGTGTGCGCACAAGTGAGAGTGTGAAGGAAAGATGTTGCCTTCTAGTGATTGACCTATAAAAAGGATAGCAGCAGAATGTTCTACCAACAGCTAAGGGAGCACTAGTTCCATTTCCCAAAGTGCACTGCGATTTATTTAGTAGTTGTGTGTGTGGTCTGGAGCACATGAATTTATTACATTGGCACAGTTCCAAGTGGAAAGCTGTCCACACACCAAACCCACTACCAGCATTGAACAGACACCTGAGTTAGTCTCAGCAGGGTCTGGAAGCTGTGGAAACTGAACTATCCCCATGATCCCTAAAAGTGATCCCTGCCCTGTTACAGCTGAAGCACTCTGGCAGAAGAGCTTCCACAGTTTGTGGTGTACCTGTTAAGAAGCTAAACAGAAGAGTTCATTTTCCAATGATATCAATGACATTTTCCACCACTGATAAATTCATGTAAAAGAAAACTAAACAACAGTGATGGATGATACAACACTCTCCTTTGCCTCCACCTATATATAAACCAGAAATGTCACATATCAAATTTCAAACTGCTGCCGAAACACACAGATATTTTTTAGCGTGAAAACTTTGTAAGCTCCCTCACTGAAATGCAGCAAGTGGGAGCTACAGCTAAGGATAAGAGACCCAAGATTTACGTGTCAAATTTTAATACTTTTACTAGAATGGATTCCAAATCAAAATTTTGGGGCTGGGGAGAGAGAACGTTAGCAAGTTTAGTAGAATGCCAACCTAGGCATTTAAATTACCATGGTATGTGGCATGCAGAAAGCACGTCTGGAAACAGATTAATTTATGGATTCAATGCATGTGGCAGCCAAGATTTAGACATCTGATATAATATGTGCTACATTATATAACAAACAGATCTTTGTTAGATTAAAGGGACTATACTGTGGCTTCATATTCAGGGAATTCAAATGTTAATAATACCTTTAAGCTAATATCAGTCCAATAGATTCTATTATCAGACACATCAAAATCCAGAGCAGATGCCTCTTTGACACCAGTAAGAGGAATAGCTACATCATTATTGTTGGTTTCAAGGGAAATCCTATGAATTGCTGCTCTGCTGGTGAAAACAAGGAAGGCTTCAGGAATGATGCAGGTCTTCATGTCGCTCAGCAACTCCAGTCCTATGGGACAAGCACATCTGGTCTCCAGAGGTGTGAAGAAACACAGATGACTGCAGCCTCCGTTATTCTCAGCACAAGGATTGGTTCCTGAAAAGGAGACACTGGTCAATTAAAGATAAAACTGTCTGGGATGGAACCACAGGCAATGTATTTACAGACTTATGAGATAATGTATTACTGTAAATGTCAACAGGGAGTCCAAAAATCAACTCAGATCTTTTCTTCTCAACCCAAGGATTTAAAGGCTAGTATTAGTCTTGTTATAACATCGATAACTTCTCCAAATATTTTCTTCTATTCTTCTCCACAGACTTCATTCCTGTACTAAAAACAGACAGTTGTGTTTGCTTTGTCTGTTTATTTTTGGCCAGGCAACTGATCTGCACCTCAGTTGAATTTTTAAGTGTGCTTGAGTTCAATGACATGCACTGGTGAGAACACAGCTCAACAACTGCAGCCCCTTTTCCCAGCTGTTAAATCCAATCAACTGCTGAGATTCATCATTAAGCATAATTCCAATAAGATCATCACACCCCCCTATTTTGGTCAAGTAAACCAGAGTGCCTATGAACAAATGCTAAGGGGTCAGCAGGAGACGGGGTGGGGATGGAGATGGGAGCGGAGAACAAAATGAATGCCCCTTTTCAGCAGTTGCAAACAGAGATATAGCCATTTTTAAAATATTGCTACTATGGTGAAGTCTCAAAAGTCAGTCCACTCCAAGTTTAGTTTTCTTTTATAGCGGACAAAGATTCCAGACTTGACCCTCAGCTGGTGTACGTCAGCCTAGCTCCACTATGTTGATTCATACTGGCGGATGATCTGGCTCTCCATCATGTACAAATATTTTCTTTGTTACAGTTATTTTGTGTGGCTTCATTGCAGAACTTTGCACCCTTCCAGGCCTATTTAAAGAGAGTGACTTTGATAAACAAGCTAGTATGATGATTTTTTTAAGATGTATGTAACCAAAGTAAAGATTCAGGGGCAAACTAGAGTGATACTGTAAAATGACCACAAAAATATTTCTATAAATCTATTATCTTTACACATACACTCATGGGCTTGGGTAGTTTAGCACAAAATTTAATTTCAATATCTGTCTGATACTGGAGTGTTATGGTATTTGCTGCATCAGGGAATTACCCATTTCACAGCATATCATGTTACAAACTGAGGGCTAAAGTACGGTACCCACATGATTCACAAAAAGTATGGAGATCAGTACAAGAGAGGGCGTGATATTGCTATATGCTGAGCATCTCCTGAGAGGTGCTCAGTACCCTTGACCACTACAGTAGTATCTTAAGGCCTCCTCACTCAGGTCAGAGCTCCACTGTGCCAGACAGTGTATACAAGCGTGGAGTGAATGTGTCGCTGCCACTAAGAGCTAATGAAGTCAGTAAGAGTTCAGGCTGCTTGGCAACTCACAGGACATGCTCAGCACCTTGCAGGTTTCAAAGCCACTGCCCTAGGGCCTGAAACCAGTTCCAGTGCTCCTATTCCTACACTGAAGCTCTTCTAGGATGAACTGAGAGTGGGATCAGGTTAGAGATCCCAGTTGGTGTTAAATGTGGCATCATTCAATTTCTTTTTTAGTGCCAAGCCCGGGTCTAGATTTAAGTGCCTCTCTGAGTTCAGGTGGCCTTGTTCTGACTGCAAGCCATAGAACAAGTTCCTTAGTTGTTCTCCAACTGAACCCAGTTCAGAATATTGTCCTATCTTGGGGGACTCACAGTTGAAAATCATCAGACGTTTGTGCTGGAAAAACAAGGTGACAATAGGAAAAACAAATATGTCCCCCAAAGGAAACAGAGTTTTAAATTCAGTGTGCTCCCAAAAGATCTCACAGTGAGCTTCAACCCACAACTTTTTCTCTGCCTCCCCAAGCAAGAGAATTCCACAGGACCACTGGAGTCCTGGCTGGGCCTTTCCTCTGCCCTTTCTTAGCAATTTGCAGGTGGTTCTTCCTCTCTTCTGGTGCTCTGAGGTCACGAGGGCTAGTGTGTACGTCCTGATTTCCCAGTTCTCAGGCCGTACGAGATAAACTGTCTGCTTGTGAGGCTCTCACCTCTTATTCTTCCTCACTGGTCTGCTGCACAGAGCAGCTTCTTGCCTTTCTAGTAGTATGTATAGATTACTGTGGATAAAGGCAGCAACAGTGTGACAGACATATGTACACAGTCTGTCACAGCCATGCATCGGAAGCAACAGGGGACACAATGGAAGAGATATTACTGTGACCAGAGGGGACAGTAAGGGACATGCACAGGGGATGCCAAACTGTATAGGGGTGCAGGTGTAAGAATTGGGGCAGACAGGAGCTTAGTGAGGGAAAACTGGTAGGGCCTTAGTGGTAGTACTTGATTTGGATCTCCTTACCACCTCCCCGTCCCCACTAGCAAGAGTATATGATCGAGTAGACAATTCCTCTTCAGTTAGATATGGAAATTAAATCTCTGTTACATATCACAACACGCGACAGAAGTGCTGCAAAGGATTCATGTTTACTGTCACTAAGAAGTTAGGAAGACACAGCAGCAGGAACTACAGCATTTTGTGGAATTCTGAATACTAGCCAGGGAAATCATGCACATCTTGTCATGTCACTCTTAGCTTGTGGCAGGATATGCCTTAGGTTGACCATTACAGAGGAAAAAGCATGGAGAAGGTGTTTGACAAATGTCCATCATTTCACTGAAATGCTGTAATAGGCTACAAAACTTTGCCTCCTCACTGACACAGTGAATGAATAGTTGCCTATTGTTTAAGAATATTAGCGCAAGAAAACTGCTTCCATTTTGCTTATTGCATTAATCTGCAATTTCAGAAGAAATTATCGGGTGTATTTTCATACATGATAGTTTTTTGATGGCAAACATCATGAAAGCAGGCTTTTCTCTTTTGATATTTTCACTATGCTAGCTTCACAAAACAGATATTAGAGCATATTAGAGCATGATTATTCCAGTCAAAAGGGGTGAATGTTATTGTTTAACAAAAGAAAAACCCTCTGGGAAAAGTGTCTTAATTCCATTTCACGTTGCTCATGCTTACCAAACACTTTGGTCACACTTGCTGCTTTGAGGCCCATTAGGTCTGGCAACTGATCTATGATGATATCCCTGCTTGCTCTTATTTTGTGAACTCTTTCAATACTTCGCCTCTGCCAGTCTGTCCAGTAGATGTAGTCTCCCAGCAAAGTAAACCCAAATATATGAGGAAGCTTATCTTCTAGTAGAGTTTTTCTCATTGTTCCATCAACATTTATTACCTGTGGGGCAGACAAGAGGAGAGGAAAAACCATCACTTCTAATACAATAGTTGAAACAAATCTGATCATATTTTGACCTGAAGGTGCTTTTGCCACTCCAGCAAGCCTATCTAGAGACCACCTGCCTCTGGAAACAAAAACCTCATGCTCTGTATGAATGTATTTAGGAAATGGTGTAACACAAATTAAGAGCTAACATCTCTAGACAAAGAAGGAACAACTCTTCTACCACATAACATTTAAGGTGAGGAGGCAGCCATGCAGTCTCCGTCCACCATATTACTTATACATAGAGCTTGTCAGAAAATGGATTTCCATTCTGCAAACAATTTTGAGATTTCAAAAAAACAAACAAAAATTCATCCCAAATTGGGAAGAAAAGCCAAAATTCCATTATTTTTCTTAAATTAAATTCTGAAAAAAATTCATTTCAGGTCAATTGGAACATTTCCTTTAGATAGATTTTAATTGCTTTATTTTTATTTTGATCATAAAGTAAATTTAAAAAACAAAAAGTAATTTCAAATTGAAAATTGAAACTTTCCATTCTGAAAGTGTCCAAATGGAATGTTTCAACATTTTTTAATTTTTTCCCCATTTTTTGCTAAACAAAATCTCACAGAAATGTACACAACTTGGTGAAAAATTCCACTATCACTGAAACGGCATTATTGGTCAGAAAATCATTTTGACAAACATTTTTTGACAAATCCTAATTTAAAAATAAAAGGTAAATGGATTTAGTTCAAAGAGCAAATTTCAGATTGACAAGCCTGGAAGTAGTCATTTTCCATTTACCCTCTAAACTGACATAGTATAAGCAATGTAAATCCCATGAATGTCACTCCTGGTCTGAAGTAGCCACCCCCAAGGTAGTTCATTCTTTATGTCCATTCAGTGTGCATTCTATGATTTCATAGCTGTGGAATCTTGCTTCAAAATGTAAGCCTTACTGTGAAAATAATTGTTTCTAGCTCTTACAGTTGTGAAGATAATCTTCGCGATGTGAAATGAGTGTGAACTGATGCAGAGCTGTCTTCCTAAGATGACAGACAGGTTGAAATCACAGAGGTGTGAGATGCCCCAAGCACCCAACAATGAACATTTAAGTGTCAACACTTAACTATTTCACTTCTGAGTGTTTCAGCACAAACCTCCAGTTACGATTAACACGTTTGTCCATCTTTGCTAGATGCAATGGAAAACACTGGAGCCAGATGGTTGTTGTAAAGGGTTGTTGGGGAAGATGGGGAAATTAGGAGTTCTTGCATGTACACACACACATACACACACTCCTCATAGCCACAAACTTAAAGCCACATCCACCAGGCTCTACAAAGTGGAAAGACAGAGGAAAATTTCAATCATCTCCTATGTGATCAAACTGCCTCCTATACCTTCTCAGGAATCAAAAGCTCAAGTTATCCCTTCCTATGCAGTTGTCAAAGCCTTCAGTTTCCACCTCCTCCCCAATGATTATTATAATGTAGTTATACATTTTGTAAAATAATTCTGTCTTACCTTGAAAATTTAGTGTGTGGGTGGCATAAAGTAAGCTTGTGGTTGTAATATGAAACTAACACAGGGAACATTGTCCTGGCTACTATATATTTTCCAGTGTCATTGAATAAAATGTCTCCATCATTAAATTTAAGTGGTTGCAAAATATCTAGGTTGCCAGAGAAACCACAGAGAACCTTGCCACAGAACTCAGGCACAGCTTGCTGCAGAGTACAGAAGACCCTATATATGTGGCCATCCTACTGCCAATAGATGGTGGTAATGAGTACCTGTGAAACAGTGGTCAAAAAGGGACAGACTTTGTATTTCATTATCCATACCCTGGGCCATTCAGTTTCTTTTATGTTCAGTATTTCTGAGATCTATCTAGGTAACTACATGGTCCTTATCACTGTAGCATTTGAGCACCACGCAATCATTAGATTTTATTCTCAAGAACACTCCTGTGTGGGAGGAAACTATCCTCATTTTACAGGTGGGGAGGCGAGACATAGGGCAGATTAAGTGACTTGACCTAGGGTACACAGGAAGGCTGTGGCTGAGCTAGAAGTTTAACTCAGGTCTGCTGAGTCCCAGTCCAGTGCTTTATCCACTTGACTATCCTTCCTGTACCAGATGGTCCTTTATTGTCTTAAAGTTATTCTATACAGAAGCTCCTTATTATCATCATTTGGAGATTTTTTCAGCACCAGGATATTAAAATTGTAAAGCATGTGGAGGTAACCATTCTTTGTTTAATGATGTTTCCATTTTCTTGTGACTCAAAGAAAGAGTGCCAAGGTAGATTCAAAATGATTCACTACAATCATTTGGCCTCAATAACATGCTAACACCATTGTTGTTCCATTAAATGCCTGATTATATATTGGGGAGCCACAAGGCACCCATAACTTCTATAATAAGTTTCAATGTAGACAGTCTGAAAACAATTAGATGACTAGCTTGAATGCTGTGTGCATACAGTGTAGACACATGCCGACAAGCTTGTAACAGGTTGACTCTCAATTGTCAGGCTTCCATTAAGTTAGAACCTTGAAATTTAGTGTACTCATTCATGATGGGCTTCTGAATATACAGAAAAAAACTCTCAGATTTAAAAATTTCTGTCACAGCTCTGCAAAAGACATGCACAAATTTACAAATGTTATATGCATTTCTTTCATGACAAAGTTATGTTGGGCATGAGGCTTCCAGTTTGGAGATATTAAGGTATCCTCTGGTCACCAGTTCTGGTTAATGGATTGTAACCAAGAAAATTCTTAACAGCTAGCAAATGCACGATCTCATCCAGTCAAAAGGTAGAGAGCTGTCAACTACTGTACATATATCTGTACCATACAGAAATCCCTGCTATAATGCATTGACTCCACCTTGCAGATTATGGTAGGAATTAAAGACATTTTAAAGCATTTTTTAAGACTGCATGTGAATTTTAAGGTTACTTAGCAGCTAACATTAACTTAAATATACAGCAGCATGTATTTACTGCTTACTGTATTAAATATTAAGGCAAAGCAACAGACTCCTAAAATCTGTCACACAACCCTAAATGTGTAGCCCCAAAAGGAAATCACAGTGTTCTGCAAAGAATTAATGGTATGAACTCTACATAAGAGAGCCAATTATTGCCCATCTCTTCTTTCTGTTTTCCTGAAACAGGAAATAATTTAAACATTTTTTGAAATTACATTTTTAAAAACAGAAAGAGAAAAGTGTAGAAAAAAGAGGAAGAGCAGACAAGTGGCACACAGGTAGCATTTTGAAGCATGGAGATAGATAATCCACTTGCGAGACACCCTGGAGCTATGAAAGAGAGGTAAATCAATGAACTCCTTTCAGATGAAAGTCTCCTGCTTGAGACAGCTAAAAGTAACATTACCAATCCTTACACCGGGAAGTTTTGGGGAAGTTTTGTATTAACTATAATTTCCAAGCTATATGAGGTAGCAGAGATTTAAGATTAATGTTTTTATTTAGTTAAGCTAAACATAGAAAATTTCTTTAAAAAAAAACAAACCATTGATGTCTGCGGTTAAAAGCCAAGTGGTTCTGCAATTATCTCCATTATATCACGTCCAGGCAAACCTCAAATACTCATTTATTTAAATGAATATCAATCCCACAGGCAATACTCTGGGCCAAATGCCGTGGGTTCAAAAGTTCATGTGCATACTCAGGTGCTGAAGCCAAGCTGGATGCCACATTAAGTAAACGAGATACAAATTCTCTTTACAAACAGGACAGGACAGGACAGTAGGACTTTCAAATTAGCACATCTCAAAACACTTTACAAAGATGAACAGCAAAATGTCATTTAAGTACTGAAATGGGCTAGAATGCAGTAGGCTAGGACTGGAGCCAGCAGGGAGGGAAAATATATGTATTTTTACATTCACGTACATTTCTACATGATCATAATTTACAAACCCTACAACTAAAATTAGAGAAAGAAAACCTAGTAGGCAATCCAGTTCCTTCCTGCTACAATATACAACACATGACACATAATAGAGTGGAGGTTAGACTTGTGATACTGGTCAGACTGCAACAAAGAATAAGTCTTATTCCAAGGCTAGAATGGAGATGGAGAAAGTTCTTTCTTCTCTGCATCATAATTTCTGAAAAATCATGAACAGAAGAAACAATCCAGGCAGACAGCCAAGTGAATCCAAGCAGGAGATTGGAAGCAGGAGATTATTTTGGCTTTGAGCAGTTGTCTACTTGGTGGACAATATCACTGGCTTCAAACCAGTACAGTCCTGATGGTGACAGCTGATCCATGACAATAGGTAGAGAGAGGTGGGTGAACAAGCAGTTTGGCCTCCTCTACTTGATTTTTGGCCAGTTGTACTCATTGAGGTTCTAAATTTATCTGGCAGAACTTACTGGTAGTTGGATTCTACCTGTCATAGCTGGTAAAGTCCTTTGCTGGTTAGATCCACGCCCAAGAAATCATATGTCGAGCCTGACAGTCTCACCAACTATTTCCCAGTCCCTAATCTTCTTTTCTTGCATGAGATTATTAACATAAGAACGGCTGTACTGGGTCAGACCAAAGGTCCATCTAGCCCAGTATCCTGCCTACTGACAGTGGCCAATCCCAGGTGCACCAGAGGGAGTGAACTTAACAGGTAATGATCTAGTGATCCCTCTCCTGCCATCCATCTCCAGCCTCTGACAGTCTAGGGACACCATTCCTTACTCATCCTGGTTAATGGACTTAACCTCCATGAATTTATCCAGCTCTCTTTTAAATGCTGTTATAGTCCTAGCCTTCACCACCTCTTCAGGCAAGGAGTTCCACAAGTTGACTATACGCTGTGTGAAGAACTTCCTTTTATTTGTTTTAAACCTGCTGCCAATTAATTTCATTTGGTGACCCCCTAATTCTTGTATTATGGGAAGAAATAAATAACTTTTCCTTATATAATTTTTCCACATCACTCATGATTTTATATACCTCTGTCATATCCCCCCTTAGTCTCCTCTTTTCCAAGCTCAAAAGTCCTAGCCTTTTTAATCCCTTCTCATATGGGGACCCATTCCAAACCCCTAATCATTTCAGTTGCCCTTCTCTGAACCTTTTCTAGTGCCAGTATATCTTTTTTGAGATGAGGAGACCACATCTGTATGCAGGATTCAAGATATGGGCATACCATCAATTTATATAAGGAAATAATATATTCTCCTTCTTATTCTCTATCCCCTTTTTAATGATTCCTAACATACTGTTTGCTTTTTTGACTGCCTCTGCACACTGCATGGACATCTTCAGAGAACTATCCACGATGACTCCAAGACTTTCTCCTGATTCGACTATGTAGCTTAAATTAGCCCCCATCATATTGTATGTATAGCTTTGGTTATTTTTTCCAATGTGCATTACTTTACATTTATCCACATTAAATTTCATTTGGCATTTTTGTTGCCATCACTTAGTTTTGTGAGATCTTTTTGAAGTTCTTCACACTCTGCTTTTGGTCTTAAACTATCTGGAGCAGTTTAGTATCACCTGCAAACTTTGCCACCTCCACTGTTCTACCCCTTTCTCCAGATCATTTATGAATAAGTTGAATAAGGATTTTGTCCTAGGACTGACCCTTGGGGAACACCACTAGTTACCCCTTCCAGTCTGAGAATTTACATTTAATTGCTACCCTTTGTTCCCTGGCTTTTGAACCAGTTCTCAAATCCATGAAAGAACCTTCCCTCTTATCCCATTGACAACTTAATTTACGTAAGAGCCTTTGATGGGGCTTGTCAAAGGCTTTCTGGAGAATCTAAATTACCCCAACACTTTAATTGTTCCCAACCGGGGGGAATTCCCCCCCGGGGGGTCACATGTTTTGTTGGAAACCCTCAAAGACTCTATAGATTAGTAGACACGATTTTCCTTTACAGAAACCATGTTGTTTTTTGCCAACAATTTTTATGTTATTTCTTTAAGGTGTCTGACAATTTTATTCTTTACTATTGTTTCGGACTAATTTGGCCCCAGTATTGACATTAGACTTACCCAGTCTGTAATTGCCAAGATACTTCTAGAGCCCTTTTAAAATATTGGTGTACATTAGCTATCCTCCAGTCACTGGGTACAGAGGCCGATTTTAAAGGACAGGTTACAAAACCTAGTTAATAGTTCCGCAACTTCACATTTTGAGTTCTTTCAGAACTCTTGGGGTGAATGCATCGGTCTCGGTGACTTGTTAATGTTACGTTTATCAAATTCACTCCAAACCTCCTCTAGTTGACACTCATTCTGTGACAGTTCCTCAGACATGTCACCTACAAAAGCCAGCTCAGGTTTGGGAATCTCCCTACCATCCTCAGCCGTGAAGACTGAAGCAAAGAATTCTTATTGAGAAGACTGTGACCAGGGCTGAACTGCTGGGGCTAGCTGGCTGACTGAGGTAATGTTAGAAGCCTGATGGGAAGCAATGGGGAGAGCAGAAGATTGGAGTGGCACCCCAAGACGAAAAAGCATGTCTGACATTTACAAAACAGGTTTGCAATGTAGGGGTTTTTCTGGAGCTGCTTTCAGATGCTCAGGTAATAGCTGTGGTAAATTCCATCCACTCCTGAGAATGAGTGTACAAACTTTCATCTTGATGTATTTCTTGCTACAGTGATCCAGGTCTTTATTACATCAAGAACAGACTAATGCAATGCACTCTATATGGGGCTACATCCTAAATCTATGTGGAATACGAGGTGCTGATTTCAGCTGTGTCAGGATGTCATGGGAAGGGAGGTCATCTCAGGAAACCAGATCCCAAATCATTTCAGCTCTTTATAAGATAAAATCAACACCCGAACTTCCCCCCAAACATACCTATAATACCCATATAGCGCCCATTCCTTTTGTATCTGAGCATCTTACAATCTTTGATGTGTTTTTCTTCAAAATACCTCACCAAGAGAGAGCCGTACTATCACCTCTGAGACACAGAAAGACTAAGTGACACAAGATGATTTTGGTGCAGCAGAGAATTGACCCCAGGTCACTCACACCCGAGAGTAGTGCTCTAACAACTAGACCATTCTTCTTTTAGTGGCAGCTAGTGCAGATCTCAGATTATTGATGGTGTCATGTTCTCTGTGTGTTCTCCTCTGTTTCATACACTACACAGATAGTATCTGTGCTGAGGAAGGCCACAGAAACAAGACTAATTAAATGTTGCAGACAGTCTCCTAAAATAATACGACTCCCCCTTTGAGCATGTTGACGTCATATATTATCTCATGAAATCTTCCATCCTCCATCTCTACTAGCCTCTTCTCAGACATAACATCTCCTCTGTGGCAACTAATTAAAACAGTGGGGATGTCAAATTAGTTAATCCACAGAGAGGCCAGATGCCAAGTGCCAGGAAAACATTCATACCAACAGTTGCACAGCTTGTAAAAGCCCTCCATAAAAGGTTTAGAATTACACACTAGTTTGCAGATTGTGAGTGAAGGGAGACTCCTGAGATTTATTCATATTTTAATGGGAAAATCTCCTTAGCCACAAGAAGCTAATAGCTCAGTAACCGGTTCTCTGACAGGTTTAAATATCTATCACTGGTCTAACAGATATTCACCATTATGGAAGCATAATCTTAGTCTAGTCCAGATGGTGCAGGAAGACTACTTGTAACAGTACTTTTCCATCCTTGTATTACCAAAAAACCCTCAACTGAAATACTCCAAGATGAGAGAGGTGAGCACCATAAAAGGTCAGCAAGGGACAGGAGGAAAATTAAGATCATCTCAGTTACCATGACAAAATTTCCATGCTTTGTATATTCATCTGAAACGTTAAATCTTCAGCCTAGTATTTGTGTCCTTTGAGAACGCTACCATGTCTGAGTAAGGGTTTTCCCTTTCAAGTAACTTGTAGATATTTGTGGCCATAATCCAGTGTAATTTTTGTGTGTGTGCATGTGTCTGGAATCAAGATTACCAATAGGGCAAATTCACAAAAGGCTGACTGTTGACATGCTAATGAAAAAGGAAAATGTGGTATGAATTAACTAAATCCAAATCAACCTAAGGACAGTAACTAACTCTGAATTGTCAGTTCATTTTGTAGAGCTAATCTGCCATTTCACTGGAAAGCAGAACAAACCGTTCCTTACGAAATGGGACCATGGCTGGACAGATCTCATGAAAGTCATATAATGACCATGTAATTGGGAGAGCTGAGTACAAGTAGTACCCAAAAAGATCACTTAGAAATTAAAAGGAATCTGAGATCACAAAGGTTCCCCCTCCTCCCTTGCCACAAAATGCTCTGATGTCAATTAGACTGTTAGCAACTTTAAGTCCTTTACAAACCTGAGCCAAATTCAACCAGTGATAAATAAAAAGCTCTAGGATTCCTACAGCATATATTTTAACATGAAAATTCAAGATCTAGTCTCTTCCTGCTGAATGTGCACAGAAGAGAGACATGGTCATTAGGGCCTGGTCTACACTACGCCGTTAAATCGATTTAAACAGCGTTAAATCGATTTAACGCTGCACCGGTCCACACTACATGACCCTGTAAATCGATTTAAAGGGCTCTTTAAATCGATTTCTGTACTCCATCAAAACCACAGGAGTAACCCTAAAATCGATTTTACTAAATCGGAATTATGGTAGTGTGGACGGAAATCGAAGTTACTGGCCTCCGGGAGGTATCCCACAGAGCACCACTGACCGCTCTGGACAGCAGTCAGAACTCCGATGCACTGGCCAGGTAAACAGGAAAAGCCCCGCGGACTTTTGAATTCAATTTCCTGTTTGGCCAGCGTGGAGCTCTGATCAGCACAGGTGACCACGCAGGGCTCATCAGCACAGGTAACAATGCAGTCTCCTGAGAATAGAAAAAGAGCACCAGCCTGGACCACACAAGAGGTACTGGATCTCATCGCTATCTGGGGAGAGGATACAGTGCTCACAGAACTCCGTTTGTCAAAACGAAATGAGAAAATATTTGAAAGAATTTCAAAGTCTATGATTGCAAAGGACACAGGAGAGACTCAGTACAGTGCAGAATAAAAGTAAAGAGCTGAGGCAGGCATACCAGAAAACCAGAGAGGCAAACGGAAGGTCTGGAGCAGGTCCGAAAACATGCTGCTTCTATGCTGAGCTGCATGCAATTTTGGGGGCTGTGCAACCAGTACCCCACCCCTTGCGTTGATTCAGATGCCGTGGTTGCGATATCAACCGTGGCTGAGGATTCTGCTGAGGGGTGAAGATGAGGAAGACGAAGAGGAAGAGATTGCTGATATCACACAGCTCTCAATTACCCACAGCAGCCAGGAGCTTTTTGTGACCCCTGAATTAACCTCCCAGCCCCACCCAAGCCACTATCCCAGACAGTGAAGCCATGGAAGGGACCTCTGGTGAGTGTACATTTAAATTTAAAACAGGGTTTAAAACAAGCGTTTTTTAATGATTAATTTGCAAGCAGGGGTTGTCAATCAGCAGTTGTCATTCATTCGCAGCTAGTAAAGTTACAGGAAAAGTTCGTTAACATGTCTGGGGATGGAGTGAAAATCCTCCCAAGAAATCTCCATGAATCGATATTGGAGGTACTCAAAAAGCCTTTTCAGTAGATTTCGGGGCAAGGCGGCCTTATCCGTCCCCCATTGTACGAGACTTTTCCCCCGCCAGGCATGCATCAAGTAATTCGGAATCATTGCTTCACAAAGCACAGCTGCGTAAGTGCCTGGACACTGCTCGCAGTCAAGAAACATACGTTCTGCATCTTCCGCTGTTATTCTCTCACCAGAGTTATATCATTCATTGTAACCTGGTGGAAATTGAGGAATTTTTTTTTTATTAGGGGGGCAAACATGGCGATTTTCCTACTTGCTTCCCACTTTACTCATGCCTTGCCCGTAGCTTGACTGTGGGGAGGGGAGGAAGGCTTGCGCTGGCTGTTCTGTGTTTGCCGAGCAGGGAATCTTCCCAGCTAGCAGCCACGCATTGGGGGGGGGGGGGGGGAAGGAAGGAGGAAGATGAATAACAATTAGCTTACCTGATAGCAGCCATGCAGTGTGGAGGAGGGAAAGAGCGGGTTTTGGGTTACTGGTTCCTCTTAACAAGACCAAGGCATGATAGGTCACTGTGGATATAAACCCTGGAGAAGTCAAACATAAAGCCTTACCATGGCCGCATGGAAGCTGAATTATGATGCCAGGACCGGGACCTGCGTCTGCAGTGTGCTCTGAGACACCAGGGACACAGGCTCTCATTATTAAAGGATGCAAAATACGACCTTGTAGTGAAATCACATGTGCTATGTAAGGTGCATAGTTTTATCACTGTGAAAGACTACAGCATTGTTCTGTAAAATGTATCTTTTACATACTTCTCTCCCTGTTTCTCTCCCCCATGCAGCTGCACACTTGTCTGTCCTTGGTACCCCATCCGGAAGGCTAGCTAAGATAAGGCGGAGGAGAAAGAGAACTCGAGATGAAATGTTTTCAGAAATCATGGAAGTAACCCGCAGTGACAGAGCTCATCAGAATGATTGGAAGGAAGTGATAGCAAAATACAGGAAAGATGCCAGTGACCGGGAGTAGGAGAGAGGGAGGGAGAGACGCTCGAGATGAGAGGTGGCGGCAGGAAGAAGAGAGGTGGCGCGGCAGGCAGGAAGACAGGCAGGAGATCAGCGGTGGCGTGATGGAACGCTGGAGCTGCTGCGTGATCAAACTGAGATCCTCAGGCGCATGGTGGATGTTCAGGAACAGCAGCGGGTTACAGAGTGCCACTGCAGCCCATGTTTAACTACCCTCAAAGCTCCCCACGTTCCATATCTCCCTCACCCAGACGTGTTAGAACGCGTGGGGGAAGGATTTCTGCACCAGCCCACTCCTCCCCCATGGACAGCCCAACCAAAAGGCTGACATGAAGCTGAAATGTGCTTAATGGGCTTTTCCTTCCTCCGATCCTCCTCCCAAACCACACCATGCAGGGATACCTAGATAATTCTGTGCCTCTTTTTATAATTACTTTTTAATCAAGAATACACCCAAAGGAGGAGGGTGGTTTTCTTACAGGGAATGATTTTAAGAAAGAATTCATGATTTTTAAGCAATACCAAATGACTTTTAATACAGAATAAATGATTTTTAAAATATACTGACTTTATTTCCTTCAGCAAGCTGTAAGTAAAGGGGGAGGGTGGGTTTGCTTAGAGGGAGTCAATAGAGGCGGGAGTGTTCATCAAGGGGAAACAAGCACTGCAGTCACACCATACCCTGGCCCGTGCTGAAACTACTTTTCAAGGCTTCTCTGATGCGCACCGCCTCCTGGTGTGCTCTTCTAATCGCCCTGGTGTCTGGCTGCTCGTAGTCAGCGGCCAGGTGATTTGCCTCAGCCTCCCACCCCGCCAGAAAGGTCTCCCCTTACTCTCACAGAGATTGTGGAGCACACAGCAAGCAGCAATACAATGGGGACATTCTTTTGGCTGAGGTCTGAGCGAGTAAGTAATGATCGAAAGCGACCCTTAAACGCCCAAATGCACACTCTACCACCATCCTGCACTTGCTCAGCCTGTAGTTAAACAGCTCCTGACCACTGTCCAAGCTGCCTGTGTATGGCTTCATGAGCCATGGCATCAAGGGGTAGGCTGGGTCACCCAGGATAACGACAGGCATCTCAACATCGCCAACTGTTATTTTCTGGTCTGGGAAGTAATTTCCTTGCTGCAGCCGTTTAAAGAGAGTTGTGTTCTGAAGACGCAAGCGTCATGAACCCTTCCTGGCCATCCCACGTGGATGCTGGGTGAAACGTCCCTTGTGATCCACCAGTGCTTGCAGCACCATGGAAAAGTACCCCTTGCGGTTCACGTACTGGGTGCCCTGGTGCTCTGGGGCCAAGATAGGGATATGGGTTCCATCTATGGCCCTCCACAGTTAGGGAATCCCATTGCAGCAAAGCCATCCACTATCACCTGCACGTTTCCCAGAGTCACAAACTTTCGTAGCAGCAGCTTAATGATTGCTTTGGCTACTTGCATCACAGCAGCCCCCACAGTAGATTTTCCCACTCCAAATTGATTCCGACTGACCGGTAGCTGTCTGGAGTTGCAAGCTTCCAGAGGGCTATTGCCACTCGCTTCTCCACTGTGAGGGCTGCTCTCATCTTAGAATTAGGCGTTTCAGGGCAGGGGAAAGCAAGTCACAAAGTTCAAAGAAAGTGCTCTTACGCATGCGAAAGTTTTGCAGCCACTGGGAATCGTCCCACACCTGCAAAACTATGCGGTCCCACCAGTCTGTGCTTGTTTCCGTGCCCAAAATCGGCGTTCAATGGGTAGAAGCTGCCCCATTACCAGCAGTAGCTCCAAAATGCTGGGTCCCACGGTTAGGGAGAATTCAGTCTCCATGTCGTCATCGCTCTCGTCGGTGCGCGGTGTCGTAGCTGCCTCCTCCTCCTCCTCCCTCCTCCTCCTCTCCTGAATTTGCAGTTCATGGCTCAGCATAGACAGCACGATCGTGCGCAAGGTGTTTACAACTTGCACGATTGCGTTACTGATCTCAGCAGGGTCCATGGTCTCAGCAGGGTCCATGCTTGCTGTGCTATGGCGTTTGCTCTCTTCACCCAGGAAAAAAGGCGCGAAATGTTGGCTGCTGCTTTCACAAAGGGAGGGGTGAGGCTGTACCCAGCACCACCCGGGACAATGTTTTTTGCCCCATCAGGCACTGGGCTCTCAACCAGGAAGTGGGAACTATGGGATAGCTGTGGAACAGCTACCCACAGTGCACCGCTCCTGAAATCGACGCTAGCCTTGGACCATGGACGCACACACTCGATTTAAGGATCCTAGTGTGGACGCACTAAATCGATTTTATAAAATCAGTTTTATAAAATCGGTTTAAACAAATTCGAATTAATCAGGTAGTGTAGACGTGGCCTAGGAGAACCACCCCACGAGCACTGTGAAAAATGTGTAGGAAAATAGTACAGAAAGTTATTTATGCACTGCGAACTTTACAGTGAGCTGTCGCTGTAACTGCTTCCTGTTTTGGCTTTCCTGGTAACAAAGCTAATAATCAGATATAAGAAACAAGCATCAAATCACAGGTCTGTATCAGCAAGTGCAAGATAATAGCATAAAAAGGCTGGCTCAATGCACAAGTTCAGATCTAGCATTTTTATTTCCCAAGGAGTTTCTGCTCTGCATCAAATGCATGGCAAGACTGAGTGTGGCCCAAAAAGGTCAAAGAAATTTGGCCACTGTCCAAGAATAAACCCGTGATCCCAGAACCTGCTGTACTTTTTGTTCCGATGTCAGGCCACATGACCTCCTCCATCATACATACATATTAAAAGCCTGATTATTTTGGAGACTTGAATGGCAAAGCTTTTAATAACGAAGCATCAGCAAGCACAGATAAAATCCATCCTGGGTGGCAGAAAAAAAGACATCAAAACGTTTTAATAAACCAAGTTATACAGAAAGCACAATAAATTGTGATTTTGTTTAGATGCTGTTGTTTCAGTGTATGCTAAATGATTTAACAAATATTCCCCAATATAACATTCAAAAGCTCTAGGCTCTTTGAACAAGATTAAAGTAAAACAATGCAATTAAATTCTACGCATCAGTGTGATTCATGCAGTCCGATTACATTTCAGGTGCATCTGTGAAGAACCAAATATTCTGCATATACAGCGTATCTTTTGACATAACAACAAAGAAAAAGACAGAGCACTTGCCCCTATATTTAATTCATTAAGCTGAAACCAATTCATTGATTTGCCACAGACGAAGCTTAGACAACTAGAAACAAATACTTAGCAAGGCAAAATCACTAGCATTACAAAAAGGGCAATGGGCTGGCCCAGGCAGCCTAAAGGCCTGCCACGCAGGGGATCCTAATTCAGGCTCTGATTTCTCTGGGCTGAATGAGGTTAGGATTGGTTCCTGGAGCGTAAGAGCTCAGCCCTTTGTAGGAGACAGTAATCTGGATCACTTTGAGAAATTCTCCATAGGGGCCCTGGGGAGACATTCTTATGGAACTGTGCCCAGACAAAACATGGGGAGGAGAGGCAAATTCCAGAGGGTCAACACCCTGTCCCAAAAAGAGAAAAGAGGCAGCTGTGAGCAGGCTGTCCTACATTCTATATTCAGCCTAGTTCAGGCCTTTGCAGCAGTTGAAATAGCGCTACCTTTCATCATTGCTTCAGGATAAAAGCAGATTCCTTTTTTCTGTCTGGAAGGGCTTACTGCCAGGTATGTATTGACAGAAACTGGCACGGAGAAAACAGAATAAATGAAAAACCAGTACCAAAACCATGTACCTCATCTAGCAACACTGAAAAAATACATCTCTGGCCACTACCCACACACAGGGCTTGGCTACACTCGAAACTCCAAAGCGCTGCCACGGGAGTGCTCCCACGGCAGCGCTTTGAAGTGCAAGTGTGGTCATGGCGCTAGCGTTGGTGTGAGCTCTCCCAGTGCTGCACATACTCCACCTCCCTGGGGGTATTAGCTTGCAGCGCTGGGAGCCACTGTTTACACTGGTGCTTTGCAGCACTGTAACTTGCTGTGCTCAGGGATGTGTTTTTTCACACCCCTGAGCAAGAAAGTGGCAGCGCTGTAAAGCGCCAGTGTAGCCAAGGCCAAAGAGTCTCCTTGAGTCTCTTAGCAATCTGCCGGCTCAAATGACTGAAGAGAATAGGGAATTTAGAGAGCAGCTCTTCTTTGTTCAGTTAACTTCTGGAGCATACAAATGCTTGTAAAAAAGGCCATCTTGTGACAATTTCAGCGCACCTTGACAACAGCCAATCCAACTAAACTTTTTCTTTCTTTCACATAACTTATGCATTAGTGCTGTCTGCCTGCCAGCGTACACAACTGTGGTCATTTGTATTTGTTATTCTAACTTTCACAGATGATTCTAATTCTCCAAACTTGTATTAACAAACAAACCCAGCCATCACCACCTATTTTATTTGTGAAAGATCTGCAAAAAAGAGCACAGACAGAACACTTAGGGCTTGTCTATACTTACATTTTATAGTGCTCTAACTTGCTGGTTCAGGGGTGTGAAAAATCAGCCCCCTGAGCACAGCAAGTCTGAGTGCTTTAAAGCCCTAGTGTATACAGGCTCCAAGTGCTGGGAGCTAATCCCCTTGGGGAGGTGGATTACCAGGAGCGTTGCGCATGACCACACTCGCACTTCAAAGCGCTGCCGCGGGAACGTTCCTGCAGCAGCACTTTGACGTTTCCAGTGTAGATGTACCCTTAGGATTAATCCATGAAACACAACTGGAGTACAAGTCTCTTGTAAGGAGATAACATATCTGCAGAACATAGTGATGATTGGTAGTACCTCAGCACTGGAAATAAGTTGAGAATGTTTAGTGATGCACCAAATTCTTTTCTGAGGAAGGCCTTCTCCACTTTTAACTTCACAACAGATTATCCTATCATGCTGATTCACTCCAACAGGACAACATACATCTCTACCCCGATATAACGCTGTCCTCGGGAGCCAAAAAATCTTACCACGTTATAGGCGAAACCGCGTTATATCAAACTTGCTTTGATCCACCTGAGTGCGCAGCACCGCCCCCCTGGAGCACTTCTTTAGCGCATTATATCCTAAATCGTGTTATACTGGGTCACATTATATCAGGGTAGAAATGTACTTATCTACAGCTGCGTATCTGACCTGGGTAAGCTTTCATCCTGTGCAAAAAGCTACTTGTGGCAGTGCTGGACACGAAAATTCTGAAACAGAGAGGATTTTTGGTATGTTACCTGCATGCCATCACCCAATGTTCACTTTCTAACTGAGAGCTGTTTCATGGCTGGACTCCAGGAATACACACTCTGAGTAAGCTTGTGGGAGCATTGTGGGAGCATACCAAACAAAAACTGCTGTGAAAGGGCCACCACTCAAATACTTTCTATCATTTAATAAAGCCCTCCCCACTGATCACAGCTGCTGTAGGATCACCTATTTGGGGCTTTACAGGTCACTTTAAAATTTCACCCAGAAATATTACCAGAGCTGGTTGGACATCCTGCTGGGGGCTGTGAAGAGAGTGCTTATGCCATCTGACCACATACCCTATTGCTTTGTTCTTCAAATTCATACTATTGATACAGCAGCTCCTAAATGTTCTCTTCCATGGCTTTAGCCTCACAGATCACCAAAGCTGTGTGTTCAGAACTAACTAATACATCAGACAAAGAGGGAAGAGTGCAAGATCCCTGAAGGTAAGGGGTCCTGTTCTGAATTTGACTCTGCCAGAAAGAGTTTCTGAAATATAATGCTGTGGTTCATAGGAGGCAGAGAAGATTCCTTCCCTTTTACCACAGCTCAGTCTAGATGGAGTCGAGTGCTTCTTATCAGGAATAATTTTCAAATAATCTTGTGAATAAAATCACTTGGATCCACATGGAGCTCTCTGACCCCATGGTAACAGAATGGGGATACAAAGAGGGTGAAACTCTGGCCCCACTGAGTTCAACGGGGTCCAGTTTTCAATCGGTGATTTTTCTCCTTCAGTTTTGGGCCACTCACTCAATGGAGCTTTCTGAGGTGCTGGGGCGCGGTGTGTGTGTGTTTAAGATAGATTCCAGCCTGTATGCCTCCTGGCTGGTGGAGACCAGCAGGAAGATGATGGGGAACACTGCTGGAATCTGTTCTCAATGCCTAAGCACGTTGCAAGGTGCCAACGTGCTTAGAAAAGCAATTGTTCAACCCTTGCTCATTTGACACAGATGCTTACTTAGCCCCACTCCAAAGATTATAGAGGAGATCATGTCCAAACAACTCTAGCAATGTCACAGGCCTCTGTGACCCCAATCAATTGAATTTAAATCTAGGTACACAATGGAGACTATATTGGTGATGTTGTCTGATGATCTAGAAATGGATGAAGCTCAGGCATCCATACCTGTTCTTTTAGATCTATTATAGTATCTTCAGTGCCACTGACCATGAGGTGTTGATGCATATGTGGACCCTAGCAGAGGTCGCCAAGCTACTCGAATGACTCCTTCAGTTCTTCCTGAAAATATCCAAACAGCAGCATTGGGCACTTACCCCACAAGAGAGGGCTCCGAGGTATCACAAAGCTTTTTCTTGTCACTCTCCTCTGCAACTTGTATAGGGGCAGTTTGAGGAGGCGAGAGATGGTTTATAGGTCTGTGTCTTCTGACCCTGCTTGTGCAGGAGAATGAATTATACGTACAGGCCCAAGAGCCAAGATTTTTAGAACCAATGTGTGTGTTTTTTATAGGACCCTGTCTTTTTACAGACAAGTGCTCAGCACTTTCTGAAAACTAGGCCCCATCAAAGAGGTCACAAGCTGGGCACCTGAAAATTAGGATAACAAAAGCTACGTTCTTTGCTATAAAAATCTGTTTGTTTTCAATCTTGCAAAAGTTAGTTTAAGTTCTAAGATTTGTGCAAATTAATTCAGTCATCGCTGATAAATATACAATCTAACTTTAATATCAAGCAAAATACCATAGCATCTTTCTGATGATTGACTAACTCTCAGTACAGCATCAGCTGCTGGTAGAGGCTCACAGCATGCAACTGTGAGATGAGCTGGTAAAACTGCATATTAAATCAACAGTAAAGACAGAGGGGAGCATAGTGGAGATTCCAACAAGTAAAATATGTGGGACTCCCTATTTGCACTTTTAAAACATGTGCTACAGTAGCAATGTGCCAAAATAGTTTGGGTTATGAGTTTTCCAAAAATTTCGTATAGGATTCCACTATTACACTGGATACATGCTAAAGAAAGGGACCAAAATGATGCAATATATTGAGAAAATATATCACTGGAACCCTCTGAGTATAATGTAAAGGCTCTGCATTAAAGCAAAAATAACCTGAACTGCACATAATAAAAGCTGTCATTTAAATATAAGAACTCTCTCTCTCTGGGACACTGCTCTATAGGCACAGATAAACCAAAAGATTAGCAAGATTACAAAACACCCTTCTTTTTTTAAATTGAAATAGTACTGTATCATTTAATGGGACAAGATTGTCATGGGAAAGCGAGGGAAGAAAGAATGTGATGGAGAGAATTTTCTTAACAGTATTTTTTTCAAATATAAGGATAAGTTTAAAAGAACTGAACAAACATAAGCTCCAGATGACTTTGGAATCTACCACCACTCGAGTCCTAGTCAATTAAACACAATTATAAACTGGACACTTCAAAGCCATGTGTTCAGAACTTGCTGACTCCAGAACAATTTATTTCTCAATCTTTTTTTTTAAATAAAGAAGTCCAAATGTACTAGGGATGCATATTACATTTTGAAAAATCTAGTCATAGGAAGCATAAAGTGATTTACTGTTTTTCTAGTTGCTGCTGAAGTTGAAGTAACGTTAAGTAGAATGTATTTTGACGAGAGTAGTTATTTTCCCTCAGAATATAAATTACATTAAGATACATATCTAACAGCTTTTGTGCACATCTTATCACGATCTGAAATAGATGCTTGTATACAATGTAACTCCTTGTCCATAATTTTCATAACATCATGTCATCAAAACTATCACACCTGACTTTTTCCTTGGACCTTACAAACTCTTGGTAGTTCTAGAGAGAATACTAGGTATTCAATTCAGCTTTTAAAAACCAAACCAAACCAACCACAAAATAAACAACAAACTCTAACAAAGGCTGAACAATGGGTAATTGCTCATTTGTTGGAAAGGTTACACTGACATGATTATGATCTTGAATCTATCTTATGTGCTATAAATCTAATCTAGGAACAGCTAATGTTCTCCATATGAAGCACTGTTACATCAGCCTGACTTTTCCAGAACTTTGTTCTGCTTACAGGATATCAAAGGATTAATGGTGCAGCCAGTCAATTCTGAAACTTCTTTCCTGTCCAGTATAACTGCAACACTATTGAATGCTTCATTCTTTAAAGGGAAAAGAAGTTCTACACAAACTGATTTAAAAACAAACGAAACCAAACCTATTGCAAATCATCTCTAGACAATATAAGCCATATACGGAGGATGAACTCAATCCTCTTTTGTTTTGTTTTAAATTAAATGTTGTATAAATAAGTAGTAAGTGGAAAATGTGCTGCTATTTATACAGTACTTAATATAAATATCAAAGGACTTCAATTATTCCCAAACCACCAACGGAACACATAAGGATATACAACCAAATAACTTAGTTACCATTCTTTAAAAATACAATAATGCAAGAAAGGCTGTTAATGCTCTTGCCATATATTTCCAACTTTTTCAAGCTCTTAAAATGTAACTAACACCTCGGAAAAAGGTAGAATTTCAATTTGTTACAATGATGTTAGAAAAACAAAACACAAAGTCCCTATATGTCTTCACTCTCTCTCTTCCTCACCTTCTAAAAACTGCTTCAGAGTATTAGGTGGAAAATATTTTCCTTACTTTTTTTTTTTTTTAAACTGTAAACGCATCTACCAATCCCATGAAGATACCATATCCTCTAAACATTCATCATGCATTGTGATGGGGCAAGGCCAGATGGCTACAGTAAAGTACTGAGAACCAGGTATGTTAGCTCCAGGCTAAACAAATCCCTAGGACCCTGGTAACCAAATGGCAGTTGCTTCAGGTTAATCAAGGCACCTGGGGCCAATTAAGATCCTTCTAGAAGGCAGTGGAGATAGCTACTTTAATTAGACACCCCTGCAGCCAAGTCAAGGCAGGCTAAATAGGGCACCTGGGTTTAAAAAAGGAGGCTCATCCAGTCAGGCAGGGAGGAGCCATGAGGATGAAGGAGCGTGTGAGGAGCCTGGGAGCAAAGAGGGGCAAGGATGAGAGTGAAGGAGAGTGTACGGCTGGAAGATTGAGGAGGCAAGCATTGTAGACACGCAGGAGGTCCTGTGGTGAGGATAAAGAAGGTGTTTGGAGGAGGCCATGGGGAAGTAACCCAGGGAGTTGTAGCTGTCATGCAGCTGTGATCCACAGGGCCCTGGGCTGGAACCCGGAGTAGAGGGCGGGCCCGGGTTCCCCCCCAAACCTCCCAACTCCTGATCAGACACAGGAGGAGCTGACCCAGACTGTAGGTTCCACAAGAAGGGAAGATCATTGAGGTGAGCAAATCCGCCAATAAGTGCAGGACCCACCAAGGTAGAGGAGGAACTTTGTCACAGTATGTAATCCAAATTTTACCAGCAGGAGTAGCAAATTTATAAAACTATATCAGTAATATTTAAAAAAGGTTGAAAACAACAAAATAAAATAAAATGATCAGAATTACAAAAAAGTCCAAAGATAAAACCAGAGATAGAGTAGATGAGACATAATGGGTTCTTTCTATCTTCTTGCCCATATTGGATTAGTCTCTATAGTACCTTCTTAAATCCTTTGTCCAGTCCAGTTTGAAATCTCTTCCAGGATGAGGTTCCTGCTGCCTCCCCTGGAGTTTGGGCATTTCACAGGAAAATTTATCATTCATTTTCATTATCTCATGGTGGTACATCTAGCTATAGCCCCTTAAATTGCTATGTTCTATTTATACAGCAAGAATTATGCCACACGGACAAAGTCATGAATCCCTGCCTCAAAGACCTTACACTTCAAGGACCCAATCCTATAAATGTATGAGATTCCCACTGGAAGCCAAAAGGAGTTAAGAGCACAGAATGTTTAGAGGAACAGGCCTAACCTTAAATTAGCTTAGTTGAAGTACCACTCTAAATGAATTATCTCCATTCTTGGTGTTTACATCTCTAAATTTTGCAGATGTTTTTATGTCCCCAGTTAGTAATTGCTTAGATAAGCTATATTTACCTTCCTCATAAGTGAATCCAAACAGCCCTCCTTAAGCAAATAAATATTCATATTAGAAGGGGAGAGGAGATATCTTATAGGCAAGTTTGTTTCTGAGAAGTTAGAACTGTGCATCTTCCCTCTTTCACTAAAATTTGCTTTTCCCTCTCCTCAATTTCTAAGCAGAGAAGATGAGACAGTAACTTTCCCTGGAAAAGCCAAAATTATTGGGTGCAGAGAGATCATTGCAGTAACAGACATGAAAGATTAAAGTTGCATGTGTGCTCAGAAAAGAAAAGCCTCAAACATCCATGCACCTCTGTGCTCTCTGGCCCCAATTTAGTATATTGCCCAGTTCAGAAAAGCACTTAAGCTTAACTTTTCAAGTGCTTAAGCACTTTGCTGAATTATTACACCACACGTTGCTCCAGCAGATCCACTGTGACAGGTATTTCCATATCATCATCTCCACCACCTATGGTCAGTGTTGAACCTAGAACTCTGACCACACAAGTTTTGACACTTCATGCTCTTATTTATAAGGTGCCTTACTCAGGATGATCAGGAAAAGGTGGGCTTCCTAGTGGCTTCTGTATCCGACATAACATGCATTATCACAGTAAAAGCAGTACCACTGCATGAAAATAAGATTCATTTGAAACTGCAGTATAAAAACAGCTTCTCGAAGACATAATATGTTCTCTCTTTTTAAAACATAGTATTTATTTTAACACCCTGGGCCACATCGCCTGCTGTGCCCGGTCTCTGCTGGATGCTTTGGGGGTGGTATGTGCATGGTTGTGTGTATGTCCATGCACACACCATCAAGGAACTAGTTGTGACGTCTTGAGCCCCACACAGGCTCTGTGCTGGCCCTCACAGTTCAGAGGAGCCTTGGGGCTCCCCTACGACTTCAGCAGCTGGAAACAGCCATCAAGGGCCTACCCTCCAGCTAAGAAAAGCTGGAGACAGCACTCTGGCCACACAACCCCAGTCAGGTCCCTGTGTCAGGTAAATAATGTGGTCCCTTTGCAGGCTCAGAACAGTGAAAAAGGTCTGGTCACGAGAACATTCTGTCTATTTTTTTCCCCAGAAGCTATGTATCTAACCAATATTTATAGCAAATCTGAGGTTAATTAAGCTACCCCTTCAATGAAACACATGGCATAAGACCCTTTGTTTACGTGCAACATGCCGCAACATGAGTGAAATGTGACAGGCTTTTATTTATTTTTTTTTAAAGTGTGACATTTGTCTCATTGCAATGAGAAGGATGCCAGATGTTGTAAAATGGTACCCTCCCCTATGTCACTTTGAACAGCTAGTCCCATCAATTGTGTTTGCTCACTCCTCACACTCTGAAACACTCATGGTACAGAACATTCAAGATGTTTTAAAACTTACATTAGTGACTTGCACTGAATTATGTTTGGATAGTGTGACCAACATGGCTATCTCCTGCAATATCCTAGACAAATCTTAGTCAATTAAGTTAAACCTTGCTGGATTAAATGTAAGAATCTCAGGAGCTCATTGTAATTAAAAATGCAAATGTTACATGTTGTTGTGGGACTGTATGTAACTTCTCGAGGAGATATGACTAATGTAAACCTTTGGAAAGGTAACAAGCGTCAAAAGACTCTTTGAAACAATGAGCTAGACAAAGGTTAAGTGGTGTTCCTAGGGAATACTTGGGAGGACAGGAAGGCAACTTCTCATTCACTGGAACCATCCTTTTGAAGCTGCACCCTGACGAGAATCCCACTGTCTGCTGATCACCTGTTACATGAAGATCAGACCAGAGGCCCAAACTGGATAAAGGAGTAATTTACAGATTCCTGGGTATCCTTGTTCTGAGGCAAGACCACTATGGACTTGTAATCCCAGGAGAACCCCTGAAGGACTGTTTACCAACTAGAGCCCTCAGAGTTGGGGAGTAATCATCTCTCATTAGCTTTGAACATACGTGTAGGTTCTTTTATTGTTAATATGTTTTCTCTGTAATGCTTTTACCCTACGCATAAATGTGCTTGCTTAGTGTAGCAGGGGGGTCACCCTGCTCCTGCCCGGAGAGATTAAAAACAGCCCTGGCAGAGGGCTGTGGCTGGGGAAAGGCTGACTGGGGAAGCAGCCTCAACTGGGGCCACTCCCCAATCAGGCGGCAGCTTGCCCTATAAAAGGGCTGCTAACCAGAGCTCAAGAGTCTCTCTCTACATGGGCCTGGTTGCTGCGAGCAGAGCAGGGTACCTAGAGTGAAGCAGGGCTAGGGAAAGGCCAGAGGGGCTGGGGAGATCTGGCCTGGAAAACTCCCAGGCTGCAGGCCTTGTTAAAGCCGAGAAGGTACTGGGGCTGCAATGGGACATCCCAAGGGTAGGCAGAGTCAGCAGGTCCAAACCCTCCTTGCCAATGATGAGTGGCAATTATACTGCAGTCCGCCCCAGTGAGCGGGAGCTAGATGGTGACTAGCAGTAGCCAAGACTGAGGTGAGCTGGGGATAGGGGGTTGGGGCTTCCTCTGGGAGGGGAGACCCAGCGTGACTGTGGGGTACTGCAGGGAGAAGAACCCCAAGAGAAGGGGCCCAGGGTCTGGGAGGGACACGGGGGCCAGTGGCAAGCAAGACACAGGCCTGCAGAGGGCGCTCCGGAGGCTGGTGAGTTAATTCTCTGGACGACCAGCAGGAGGCGCATCAGCGGTGAGTCATCATCCTGTTACACTTAGAAAGAGCTATGTGCTAACTTTAACTTAACTGTGGGTAATTATTCTGTTAGTAGCCTCTGAGGAGAAGGCAAAGCAGACCTGCTGAGACAGTCCATATTGCTGGGGGATTCACAATGCAGCCAGGGAGCTGTGGTTCTATGATGCTCTGAAATATACATACACTATATAATATATGTACGCTATTAAAAGCCAATACACAATTTTCTGATCAATGCAACCCACAGACTCCTTTTGCCTCCAAATAAAGCTAAACATCTGTGCCCATCCACATGCAGCAGAAAAAAGTTTGATAATAGAGATGAGCCTTTTAGAAGTCTCTGAAAGGCAACTGACTAAAGTCTCTTTGGACCCACTTCAGTTGGAGGGGGAGAAAAGCTTTCAACATCTGGTGTACCTCATCCAGTGCACTGAATGCCCCTGTAGCAACTATGCTGGTGAAACCAGACAATCACAACACTCTCGAATGAGCTCACAATGAAAAATGATAAATCACCACCCCAGGGTAAACACTTTTCACAAAAAAACAAACACTCTATATCTGATCTCTCCATCCTCATCCGAAACCTACACAACACCTTCAGAAGATGAGCCTGGGAGCTTCAATTCATAATTTTACTAGATACTAAAAATCCTGGACTGAATAGAGACACTGGATTTATGGCTTATTACAACAATCTATAATCCATTCACAAGCCCCACTCCCAGTTCCCCTCCCCTCCCCATGACAGAAGACGTGCTGAAGGGTCACTTCACCATGAATGGTCCCTTGAAATGTGTGCTAACTACTTATGCTAAACAATCTGTTACAACTTTTATTTAGCTGTGACATTCTAAGTACATTCCTCAGACCTGAAGAAGAGCAATGTGTGAGGTCAAAAGCTTGTCTCTCTCACCAACAGAAGTTTGACCAATAAAAGATATTACCTCACCCACCTAGTCTCTCTAATACCTTGGGACCAACACTGCAACAACAACAGTGCATTAAGTTCTCTTTTGGAAACAAATTCCCGAGCCAAAGGCTCTCCACTGAGAACCTGTATTTCCATATGTTTAAAATAAGGGACTTTGTGATGCTACACAGGAAGAGCAGCAGTTTCTCAGGTGGGCAAAATTCAAACCATGTCTGTCATAGTTAAAATTAACAATGAACAGTGTATGCAAGCGTATCCAACCCATAAACCAATGATTAGAGGAGTTCGCATCTATTTGATGGAGATCCTTGAATACTGCACTCTCCATCTGAATCTTAGAATTATCTGGATAATGTAAAATTCAATAGGCAGAGAGCATCCTTCTTTGGAATGATCATGTATTTGATGAGGTTTGTGTGTAATATTTGGTCCAGCGTTATATGGAAAATATTTGCATATGGTCCACAGAGGAGTTGTTGTCAGGAGCATGTAATTGCTAGAACCTCACACTTTTAATCAAAACATGCACCTTTTTGGTGACTTTTTCCCCCAGTACACGTAAGCTAAACAAGTGTATCCAGCATCCAAATTCCATAGCAATGAGCACAATATAGACAGATGAGACCTTCAGCAAATTAGTCATAGTTCAGCCCGACCAGTTTTGAGGCGAGGCTACTACTAGCCTCTCAATTGCACTGTGCCACACATCTGCTGATCTGAGATCATAATGGAGGCCTCTGATCTCCAGAGAGCAATGAAGTGTCAATCTGCTGGAAACTTAAATTAACTCTTAAATACTTTGAGCAAGGTTAGTCTTGTGGTTAAAAAACATTAGACCAGGACTCAGGCAACAAGTTCTGCCATACACTCTCTGTGGGACCTTTAGCAAGTCATGAATTTTTTCATGCCTTAGTTCCCCATTTGTAAAATAAGGATAATAAGTCCTTTCTCCCACCCTTTATCTGTCTTGTCTATTCAGATTGCAAGCTTCATATCACAAGAGGTGGGTGGGTAATGAGTCAGGATTCTCACAGGCACAGTGGAGGACGTAAGGAAAGGAGTCTATCCACAGTATGCAATGCTGGATGGCAGCAGAGACTTTCCTTTGGGGACAGTGGGAGTGATTTTATACTAAAAAAAAATCAACTATTAAGGGTATGTTTTTAATAATAAAATACATTAAATAATTTAATAACACTGGGCAATAGTTGACAGCTGCCCCCAAGGATCAACAGTTAATTAGAAATAAAAATTATGAAGCTTATGCTTTCTTAGTCCTGTGTAAGAGCCCAGAGTTATTCCATATTTACATGAAATCCAGAAGAGGAAAATGCTCACTAGAAACAGATATAAAGGAGATGAAATACAATAAACCAAATCTGCTTAAGTAACAGAAGTTAGCCACAGGGGCAACTGCAAAGCTATGCAATAAATAACTATGAGGTGCATGGTCAAAGTATCTCACCTGCACTCTGCCCACTAATCCCTCAGATTACTGACACCAAAACTCCAGAAGTAGCCTCAAACCACTAAACAAAAAACCTGCCAAATGACTTTTCCCTCTTTCACCCATAAAGGTGGAAGTCTCTCTTCCTCCAAAAACTCCCCTAGCCTGGAACCCAGAATGGGTAATATTGAGACTTGCACCATTGACAAGTTTAAGATCCGATCTCTTGTGACCCAGTAGTGTAAAAATCAGGGCTTTATACACTGAGGAGGGTGAGAATCACATTGTCAAGGTCTTATTCCCACTTTGAACTTTAGCGTCCAGAAAGTGGGGACCTGCGTGTA